>NC_133617.1:493091471-493356471 GCF_048593235.1 Sminthopsis crassicaudata | reverse complement strand
TACATGTTCATATTAGTATATATTTCATTTAACAATTTTTTGTATAAAAGACTTTTAATCTTTTTTTTTTCAAAAAGGCTAAGAGAACTACCCATTTTGTTTCACTTAAAGGTTATACATAATCATGTAACAAATGTAACAAAAAGTAATATATAACATAGTACATCCTGATATTTTTCCTCTTTTCCTAATGCTAACAGAAGGTGATATTATTCTTCTTTATGATTCAATCTCAAATTAGGTCCTTTTATAAGACCTTTTCTTAGGAATTGACTGATAGCTGTCAATTGTTCATAAAGCTTACACTAGAAATTCTGAAATCTTATAGATAAGCTAGCATAATTTGAGAAAACTGCTGATTAAACTCCATCAAGGTTATCTTAGCCTTTCCTACCATGTTAGAATTCATAAGTTCAGAACTGGAAGGTTGTCACATCTTATGATAAGACACCATTCAAGAGGGAAAAAAAGAGAGAGAGAGACACAAAAAAGTAGGCATGAAGTTGGGGAACTTAAGCATTTGGGGATAGTAAAATTGTATCATCTTTTGTGCTAGTAATACCACTTTCAAATCATCTCACCCTATCTTGGATATCCTTGGAAGCAGCCTCAAATAATTGGAATGATTTATTTAAAATTGGTTCCATAAGGAGATCATGAGTAGAAGACACCTTATGGTACTGCCAAGCTTTTAGTTCCATAGGAAGGGCTAATGAATATAATAAGGTATATCAGTAGAGTACTAGGAGAAAGATGTCAGATTGTGATGGCCCAATCTAGTAATAAGAATAAAAGATTGCTTAGGACATAAGAAGAAATGTTTTCTCAAGTGATCATGCAATAACTTTCTAAGAGATCAGTAATTAGCAATACCTGTATCTAAAAAAGAGGAAACCCAAAATGAAGTCCACAATTTTATTATTTTAACTTTATTAAAGTTAATTCAGATATATCACAAATCATAGACTCACTGATCCAATTAGCCTCTCTCTTTCATCAAAGACTATTGAATGATCACAACTGTTCCATTAAATAACTCACAACTGATAAGACCCTGTCATATTTGTTCTCAAATGATAGATTAATTCTTTGGTATTGGGGAGAGGGAAGAAGTGCAGAGTAGATCTAGTCTCATTAGCTTTATGCATGTGGATTTATTGTCTTATTTTTTACTCTTCTCCTGTATCCCCAAGTCAAAATTTATCTTAGAAGACCCAACCTAGTGGGGATTCATAACTAGAGTGATCCATAAAATTAGAGTATGTTTCTGAACAGCCTCAAAATTATCCCTACAGACATTCTCAGTCACAACACAACTCATTCTTTCTTATCCTCTGATTTACAAACTTCATTCATAACACTGCCTAAGAATATCACATACTTACTAATCCACTCTCTCACATGTACAATCCAACAAGCAATTATTTTGTGTCAAATGTAAAGCAGTAGAATTACAAAGACAACATAACAATACTTGTTCCTCCCAATTACCAATGTCAGAAGAACACTCTTAGTCCTATATTCAGACATCAGTTAGCCTGCTTCCTTTCAGGTACTTACTATTCCTTAGGAGGCTATCAGTGTGTTTAGAAGCATTGGTTCTCTTTCCCTACTTCTCTGAGAAGTGAAACTAAATGTGATATGGGAAGGACAAGAAAGAGAAATATAATCCCCTTCCACACAATTACTGTGAAATTTGAAGTATTCAAATAATGTTTCCATCTACCTATTGCTCCATCCACTCTATACTATCCATACCCATTCTCAATAAACACTTACTGACACACACCCATTTTCATTGAGGAATCTAGATTATGCAGGGGATTAACTGGATGACTATAGGAGAATCAATTAATCCCTGTATACTTCAATTTCTTTATTTATAAAACAGTAATATTGATAATATCTAAAGAGTTGTAAGAATGTTTCTCTACTCACACAGCCATCAGCTTAGAGCAGGTTAATCAACTCTTTGCTGTATTATTGAAATAGCTTTTTGATTGATCTCTGACTCAACTCTCTCTCTCTGCTCCAATGTGCTTTCCTCTCATCTGACAAACTGATTTTCCTAAAGTGCAGGCTAACCATCGGCCCATAGAACCCTCACTCAGCTTAATAAACCCAAGTGATTTATTGTCATCTCCAGAATCAATCAAGAAATCCTCATTTTCTATTTAAAGTCTTT
This sequence comes from Sminthopsis crassicaudata, assembly GCF_048593235.1. Lineage (NCBI taxonomy): Eukaryota > Metazoa > Chordata > Mammalia > Dasyuromorphia > Dasyuridae > Sminthopsis > Sminthopsis crassicaudata. The sequence continues at coordinate 493,354,286 of NC_133617.1, read as the reverse complement.
GTCAAGTTTGCCAGTTCTTACGTTTTCAGTCTTCCTCAATTTCCCTCCATGAACTCTGCAATGCAGATACATTGGCCTATATACTGATCCTTTTCTCTCCCCAGTTTCTGGAATATTCTTCTGCATCATTTCCATGGTTTAGTTTCTATGGATTCTTTCAAGACTCATATCAAACCCTTCTTGTGCAGGAAGCTGATATTTCCCTCCATAGCTATAGCATTCCTTTCCTCTGAGATTATCTTTAGTTTCCATCAACTCTAGACAACTAGGTAGCAAAATGGATGATGTTGGATTTGGAATCTTCAAAACCTGGAATTCAAATTCTGATTCAGCTACTTTCTAGCTATATTATCTTGGACAAACCATTTAATTTCTCCAAGCCTCAATTTTTTCATCTTCAAAATAAGGACAATAATTGCACCTGCTTTACAAAATTATTATGAAGATGAGATGAATTAACAATGTGTGAAGTACTCTGTAAATGCTAAAGAGCTATATAGAGTTTACCTATTATTATTATTAATAAATGTTGGATATATATAATGGTTCATATGTTTCCATCTCTTTTAGAATGAGAACTACTTGAAAATAAGAATGGTGTATTTCTACCTAATAAATAAGAAAGTAATGCTTGTTAACTGAATGACTGAGTACAAAACAGACCTTGCAGGGGAATTTTTGTCAAGGTTTTATTAAATGGTCTTTACAGATTGATTATAGTCTTCAAATAAGTTATCACTACAAAACCAGTCTTTTATCTATATTTCTTTCCAAATCTACCTAGGCTTGTTCTCAGAAAACATATATACAATTCATCCCATGGATCATTATCTGAAACTTTTCCTTCTCATTGGGAACTGTTCAAATTTGGAAAATCTGATGGCTCAGCCTCTAGGAATTTAAGACTAACTCCACACGACTATGAGACATAGCTTAATGCATTGGTAGAGGATTATTAGCAAATGGATATGCCTGCAATCAGACATTGAAAGAAAAGTAGTGTGACAAATGAACTAAAGGGTTACTAAGAGAGCTATACTGAAATTCTTTAGCAATCTCTTGACAATTGAATCTTTCTTTGTATTAATGTGCGGAAGTAGGAGGATTTTCCACCAACATAAATAATGATAGGTAAGGGATTAGTTGCACTGGTGAGTCTCTTTCCCCTCTTTTGGTTACATAGGCTGGAGTTGCTAAATTAAGATTGCAGAAGGGGCTGCCACAACTTATATGACTCTGGAAGAGCCTTTGATCTCTGGAAAGACAATAGGCTAATAGTCAGATCCTGCCTCTTCTCAGGCTTAGGAGAGAGAGCCCATTTTCAGTATTTAAAGGAATTAACTGGCTGGTGCAAGAGATAAGCAGTCCTCACAAAAGCACTGCCAATTGTTTATTGTGCTTACTCTAGCTGTGAAAAAGACCCTCCTCCCCTCTTGAGCAAAGCACAGAAATAGGATCCTTTGGATCCTTGGCAGCAGCAGAGAACCGCCTTTCTTATCACTTACTAGCTTTCTCCTCAATCTCCTCACCTGTGCTGCAGTCCCTGTCTTTTAGAAGTTAGCTTTGTGGCCCATGACAAAAGTCACAATAACTGGCTCTACTCAGGAATGGGGAGAGGGAATGGAGATAAATATATGAGGGGATACAGAATGGTCCAGGGAGAAATTTACTACCAAGAGGCTGAAGCAGCAGTGATTACAACACCAGGCCAGCTTGATTTGGAAAGAAAGCACTGGATTTGAAGTCAAGGGACCTAAATTAAATATTGGCTCTCCTACTCATATGGCCTGGTACAAACCCTTCACCCTCTCTATGCCTCAATTTTTCCTATGTAAAATTAGGAGGTGAAGAAGATGGCCTTTGAAAGTACTTTTTGGATTGCCCATGTATAATCTCTAACAGTTTGCTTGCCATCTTGAGGAGGGAGGAGGGAAGGAAGAAGAATTTCGAACTCAAAATCTTAATAAAAATGAGTGTAGAAAACTGTATTTGTAATTGGGAAGAATATTTAAAAGTGCTTTCTAAGGATAATGCTTATTGACATAACATTTATCTAAAGAATTCATATTTTTATTAAAATTTTTTTATTTTCAAAAAAATATGCATAGATAATTTTCAGCATTCATCCTTGCAAAACCTTGTATTCTAATTTTTTCCCTCCTTTCCCCTCACCCCTTCCCTAGATGGCAAGTAATTCAATATATGTTAAACATGTGCAGTTCTTCTATTTCTTATGGCACAAGAAACATCAGTTCAAAAAGGAAAAAAAAATGAGAAAGAAAAAAAAAAAAACTGCAAGCAAACAACAACAAAAAAGTGAAAATACTATTCTGTGGTCACTCAATTCCCACAGTCCTCTCTCTGGATGCTCTCTTCATCATAAGATCATTGAAACTGGTTTCAGTCATCTCATTGTTGAAAAGAACCATATTCATCAGAATTGATCATCATATAATCTTGTTGTTGCCGTTTACAGTGATCTCCTAGTTTTGCTCACTTTGTTGTGCCACAGTTCCATTTTATTCTCCTGATTCAGTTTCCCTAAATTGTCCTGCCTCAGTTTCACTGAACTGTTCTGCCTCAGTTCTTTGAATTGTTCTGCCTCAAGCCTCCTGGTTGCAACTCCCCTTTTCTGATCATTAGGACTGAGAGAATTATGGCTTAGAGATCTGGCCACTCTGATATTCCAAGGGTCATAACAGTCCAGATGTCCTATCTCAGGATACTTAATTGGTATCCTCTATCTCTGAGTTCATACTTCCTGGTTCCTAACTTCTCCTAAATTATCAAGAAATTATGGTCCTACCTCCCAATCTGTCAGAACCGGATTGATGGCCCCCTTCTTGAAAATTTCCACTCACCAGAGTTTGAACTCCACTCCCACCCCCCTGCCTTTTTCTACCTGACCTTAGAGTCATATATATTTCATTGAGAACTAATATTCGTTGCTGGATACTTTGAGACTTATTTAGCCCTGTGGACAACATGGATCCTATTTTGCCCCCAGCACAATCTCTCCCTCTCAAAAAAAATATTAAAAACATTGTAATCTATCTTGCCTCAGTTACTCCACCATTACAACTTCACATAGTATCAATTCATGTAAGTCTCTCCAGAAATCTCTGAAATCATCCTGCTGATCATTTCTTATAGAACAATAATATTCCATAACATTCATATACTATAACTTATTCAGCCATGCTCCAACTGATGAGCATCTACTCATTTTCCAGTTTCTTGCCACTACAAAAGGCTGCAGCAAACATTTTTGCACATGTGAGTGAGTCCCTTTCGCTTCTTTATGATTTCTTTGGCATACAAATACAGCAGAAACACTGGATCAAAAGGGTATGCACAGTTAGATAACTTTTTGAGCATAGTTCCAAACTGCTGTCCAGAATGATTGAATCAGTTTGCAGAAGTTTATATTCTAACATGAATCAGTAGTTCAGTTATATCTGATTCTTCATGGTGATCGCTGTTGGCCATGTTGTCTAAGGGACTTTCTTAGCAAAGATTTTTGAGTAGTTTGTCATTTCCTTCTTCAGTGGATTGAGGTAAAGGGATCACACAGCTAGTAAGTGTCTGAGATTGGATTTAAATTCAGGTCTTCCTGATCCCAGGCCCAGTGTTCTATCTACTTACTTAGGTGAACCACCTAGCTACTTTCCATGATTTATCTAGTAATAATAGCTAACATCTATATAATTTTTTAATGTTTGCTTGGGGAGGGGCTTTCCTTCCTTCCCCGAGGTATAGCCTTTAGAGATTAATTAACCAAGAATTATTTTATTTTATTTTTTTTTTGGTTAGATGAATTAATCTCTCTCTCTCTCTCTCTCTCTCTCTCTCTGTATATACATATATATATATGCATACAACACACATATATATATATATATATATATATATATATATATATATATATATATATATATATATATATATATACATGTATGCTTTTTAAAAACAGTAGCCATTTTGTCACCATCTACCACACAGAACTCTCTAACAAAGTACAATTAAACAAAACAAATTGACTCACATCTGTATTTAATGGGCTGTGCCTCATTCTGCACCTGTAGACTCACCTCCTCTTTACTAAAAGAGGGAGGTTTGTTTCATTATCAGCTGTCTGGAGTTCAAACTGTCAATCCATAAACCTAAATTCTGTTGTTCAACTCCTTTATTTAGAAGATACACCTATTAAAGAATCTGGGCAGAGAGAGTATTTAATGCAAAGGAACAAAAGAATCAGCCAGCCCAGCAGATAAACTTTCACTGTCCATGAATAAAAGAATATTCATAAATGATCATGTCCTGTGGGTCTGAATCGTGGGTCTTTTCTTTAAAACACAATATGTGTCGTTTTGCATCTCTTTGACAATCCAATATGGATGCTATGTGAATAATGCCTTATTAAAATCTACAATGATATGCATTTCTTTGCCACATATTATACCAATATCCAATTCAAATTGAATATTTGAGTATGTTGACACCAAGTTAAATGAGAATTTACTTTAAGCAAATGTTTGGAATACAGTGAGCATTAGAATTCAATCCTTTTGAATTCAGACAGGAACAACTTTAGATAATTAAAGAAAAAAAATGAAAAGGACAATATTTTGAATTTCAAATATTCAAAACCCTGGTAGGTTTTCTGGAATAACAGAAGTTATGTTAAGGAAGGGAAAATAATCTTTCCAGAAGGCCAGAGGTTTGTTGAGGTAAATAACAAGTAATGTAAATATGGTGTAATTGAAGGAGTTCTAGATTTGGAGTTAGAACAAATGGCTTTAGAAAAGTCACTCTAAAACTTACATGAACTGATGCTGAATAAAATGAGTACTCATTTCACTCATAGGACCAGGAGATCATTATATACTTCAACAACAATACTATATGATGATCAATTCTAATGGATGTGGCCATTTTCAACAATGAAATGAACCAAATCAATTCCAATAAAGCAGTAATGATCTGAACCAGCTACACCCAGCAAAAGAACTCTGGGAGATGAATATGAACCACTACATAGAATTCCCAATCCCTCTAATTTTGTCCTCCTGTATTTTGGATTTCCTTCACAGGCTAATTGTACACTATTTCAAAGTCTGATTCTTTTTGGACAGCAAAACAACTGTTTGGTCATGTATACATATATTGTATTTAATTTATACTTTAATATATTGAACATGTATTGGTCAACCCATCTTGGGTGGGGTGGAAGGAGGGGAAAAATTAAAACAAAAGGTTTGGCAATTGTCAATGTTGTAAAATTACCCATGCATATATCCGGTAAATAAAAACTATTAAAAAAAAAAAAAAGAAAAGAAAAGAAAAAAAGTCACTCTAGTTACATCTGTGAATATGAGTAAGTGTTTCTAATTTTTTTTTTCCTCTTTGAGATAGGATTTCTCAGCAGTAAAATGAGAGAGTAGACTTTATAAAAAAAAAAACAAGTATTTATTGAAGATCTTACTACATGCCAGACACCCAAAACAAGTGACAGGGATACAACCTGATGACATTTTGCAGTTTCCTGGCTTAAAGAGAGATTTTTAAATAATGCAATACTTTTCTAATACACTACTTCCCTTTTAAACTAACCTCATTCTATCCAACGTCCAACAATATTTTGTTCTTTGCTCTAAGATGTATGGAGAATTGCAGTAATTATGAAAAGCTTGGAATGATCTCTTCCCATTCCCAGAATAACATTAGAGATATTCACCTTTATTCATAAGCTTGCAGAGGGCTTCACAGCAAAGATTGGGCTCTTGGGTGAGAATAAAGCAATGTGTATTTTAAAGCTTATCTCTACACCAATTAAGTAGTTGGTTCTATCTCCTTGACTTTCTTTTACTGTTCTTCTCCACCTCAAAAAAAAAAAAAAAAAAAAAAAAAAAAAGTATTGGAGGCAGCATGATAGATGCTAATGTCAAAATAAAGAAGTCAACAACAATCACTGTCACAGCTCTCAGAAAGTTTACATTCTACTGACAATTTCCTACAAAATGTAACTACTGAGAAATTAGCAGACCAACTGAGTCTCATTCTGAATTTTCTGAATGAGCAGACCAGCTGGAAAAAGGGAGCCAAAAATAAGGCATTACCAAGTTCCAGTGCAGATGGCTTGCCAGGATATAATCTATTTTTGTACAGAAGAATCCAAGCAATAAGCTAAGAGAAAAAGAAGATACATCTACCAATTTTCCAGGCTGGGATAAAGGACCACCGAAAGGTACAACAAATTCAAAAGGGAGGTTGGGGAGCAATGGTAGCAAAGAAGGTGCTTGTTGACCTGTACTAGAAGCTACCTGTTTTTCAATACCACTTTATACATGTATACAGAGTTAATAGACATCAATTATATTGACAGGGGGTCTGAAAAGTATGGAATATAAATTTGAGACATTTGCATAAAGATTATGTTAAATCCTATCATAATGTCATGGAGTGTAACTGGCCATCTGTACCCTCATATTCTCACTTTTTTGCCCCAACACCAGGCCCAGGTCTCAACCCTTTTAAGTTTCAACATGTCATTGTTCTTTCTTTAATAGGGTCACCTGTGGAAAGAATGGCATAGGGAGGATTCTGGGAAGCTGTTGGAGTAGATTAGAAGACTTTTGGCTCTCCAAATTTCCTCCACAAAAAAAAAAAAAAAAATACAGAATACAATCTCAGAGTAACAGAAATAAACATGGGTGTAAAGCTGTTGTCTTCTTGAGATAATTTGAGAAGCTATAATTCGGTAGGGACAAAGGTTTGTTGTGAGTGAAGAGCAAAGACCTCCAGGATCATAGTGCAGAATTGAGGATAACCTCTGGAAGCAACTGAATTGATTGAAAGATTTTCTACTGTAGAAGGATACCAAACACAACTATTTTGACTGTGGGAGCTGGATCTGAGAAGAAAAAGCTAGCACACTGTTGCTGAATAAAGTAGCAAGGGGAATGGATCCTGTTGGCCATGATCACTTTCAGGGAGTTAGCCAGGGAAGAATTGCAGGGAGCAAGATCATTTGCAGTACTGTGTGGTTTGGTGCCTTGGCTATACCTTAGGAGACAGTTCTCAGAAAATAGGAGCAAGGACTTGAGGCTTCTGGATTTATGCCACATACTTCAACACTACAACTTTAGAAGTAATAACTACTAAAAATAATATAAAAACAATGAATAAATTAAAAGGAGCAAGAAAAGGAGCACAAAGCAGTTATTATGGTGATAGTGAAGATCTGGGTTCATATTCAGAGAAAGATAATGGAGTTTAAAAAGCTACATCTTTATTAATTAGAAATAAGACATGATCCTGGGAACAAAAAGAGTTCTTGGAAGAACATAAAGAAAACCTATTTTAAAAATAAAATAAGAGAGATTGAGAAAAAATTAGAAAAAAATAAAGACAATCCAAGAAAATAAAGAAAATTATGAAAAGAGCCAATAATTTGAAATAGAGAATCAAAAATTTAAGAAAATAATTCCTTGAAAACTAGAATTCAGCAAAGCATTCTAACCTTTCTAAGACATTCTAAGACAAAAAGTAATCAGAAAACAAAATTAAAAGAATGAAAAAATAGAAGAAAAAGTAAAATATTTCATATGAAAAACAACTTATCTGGAGAACAAATAGAGAAATAATAATTAAAGATTAGTCAGACAACTTGAAAATTACAATTAAAAATAACATTGATAACTATATAAATATGTATACATATATTTGGATTTAACATATATTTTAATATATTTAATTTGCATTGGACTACCTGCCATCTAGGGGAGGGAGGAGGGGGAAGGAGGGAATAATTTGGAACAGAAAGTTTTGCAAGGGTCAGTGTTGAAAAATTATCCATGCATATGTTTTGTAAATAAAAAGCTTTAAGAAAAAAAAAAGGCAAAAAAAATTAATTAATATCTTGATACACTATTATAAGAAATTACTGATAAATAGTGCCCCAAAAGTCTAGAATGAGAAAGCAAGACAGGAAAAAAAAATCCATCTATCACTACTTAAAAGAGATCCCAAGAAGAAAACTTACAAGAACACCATAGCCAAGTTTCAAAGCTTCAGGTTAAAGAGAAAATATTGGGAGTAATAAGAAAAACAAAAACAAAACAAAACAAAAAACCAAACAACAACAACAGCAACAACAACATGGAGCTATAATAAGATTACACAGGAAGTAGCAACTACTATATGAAGGATCATAGATCAAATTGTCTACTTCTTATTTATGAGTAATATATCTAGCAGTAGTCTTATGACTGTCATTATTTAGGTAGTTTAAGAGAAAGCTTTGGGCTGAACTGAGTATGATGTGGCAAATCTAAAAAACTAAAACTCTAGAGAAATATAAAAAGGAGAAATTATTTCGTACAAATGAAGCATAAAAGGAAAAATTGATACAGAAGTTTATAGGGGAGGAAGCAGGTATAGCTGGAACTGTATTCTCATTGAGAATGGGTTAAAGAGGGAAAAATATGTGTGTGTGTCTTCAGAATTCAGAAAGAAATTAGGAGGGAAGGCGATAGCTGTGAGGGAGAAGATGAGGGAGGATTCTTGGAGAGGCGGATAGGTTAAGGACTAAAAGAGCAAGACAGCAAGTAGAAGTAAAGTAGAGGAGTGAGGAGGAATTGGGTAAATAACATGTAATGAATAGTGAAGAAAAATAGTAAAAAAAAAAAAAAAAAAAAAAAAAGGAAAATATGCAAGTAGCTTAGAATGTGAAAGGGATGGGCTTACTTTTAAAATGAAAATAAATAGATTAATTTTTTGAATTCAATAACATGTTGCTTTCAGAAAACAACAAGCATGAAAGATAAGGGCAGCTAGGTAGTGCAGTGGATAGAGCACCAGCCCTGAAGTCAGGAGTTCCTGAGTTTAAATCTGGCCTCACATACTTAATACTCTCTAGCTGTGTGATCCTAGGCAAGCCATTTAACCCCAATTGGTTAAGAAAGAAAGAAAGAAAGAAAGAAAGAAAGAAAGAAAGAAAGAAAGAAAGAAAGAAAGAAAGAAAGAAAGAAAGAAAGAAAGAAAGAAAGAAAGAAAGAAAGAAATACACAAAGAAAATTCTAGAAATAGAATTTATTATATTAAAAACATAGGTGTATGGAGAGCAATCTGGAATTATGCCCAAAAAGTTATCAAACTGTGAATACCCTTTGACCCAGCAGTGCTATTACTGGGCTTATATCCCAAGGAAATACTAAAGAAGGGAAAAGGACCTGTATGTGTCAAAATGTTTGTGGCAGCCCTTTTTGTAGTGGCTAGAAACTGGAAAATGAATGGATGTCCATCAATTGGAGAATGGTTGGGTAAATTATGGTATATGAATGTTATGGAATATTATTGTTCTGTAAGAAATGATCAACAGGAGGAATACAGAGAGGCTTGGAGAGACTTACATCAACTGATGCTGAGTGAAATGAGCAGAACTAGGAGATCATTATACACTTCAACAATGATACTGTATGAGGATGTATTCTGATGGAAGTGGATATCTTCAACATAGAGAAGAGCTAATCGAATTCCAATTGATTAATGATGGGCAGAATCAGCTACACCCAGAAAAGGAACACTGGGAAATGAGTATAAACTGTGAGCATTTTTTTGTTCTTCTTCCCAGATTATTTTTACCTTCTAAATACAATTCTTCTTTTGCAACAACAACAACAAAATTCGGTTCTGCACATATATATTGTACCTAGGATATACTATAACATATTTAATATGTATTGGAATGCCTGCCATCTAGGGGAGGGGGTGGAGGGAAGGAGGGGGAAAATTCAGAACACAAGGGATAATGTTGTAAAAAAATTTACCTATGCATATGTACTGTCAAAAAATGTTATAATTATAAAAAAAAAAAAAGATTACTATGGTAATGTCAAAAAATGTTATAATTATAAAATTAAGTAAAAAAATAAAAAAGAGAATACAAAAAAAACATAGGTGTAATAATAGTGCTCTCAGACAAAGTTAAAGTATAATTAATCAAAAGAGAAAATATACTTTGTATCAGAAATAATTATTCAATATCATCTGAGACCATTTAAACTAGACAGTATAAAATACTTGAGAATATACCTGGCAAAATATACATAGTAACTATAAATATATAAGCATAAAGAACTTTGAATATAGATAAATTAAGATCTAAATAATTAAATTAATATTTATTGATCATTGGTAAGTAAAGCCAAAATATCTTTTAAAGTGATAATTTTACCTAACTAATCTATTTATTCAGTCTCATCCCATTAAAGTTACTAAAATTACCACCAAGAAAGCAAAGGAAAAACTGGATAACTTTGAAAACAAGTTGTAATATTTATTATGTAGATTTTCTTGAAATAAAATTTAATTTTATTACAGTAAATCTTTTCACGTTCTTCTGTGTAAATAACATTTTTTTCCTTTTTTCTCATTTTGTATTTGTTTAAAATAAATTTTAAAGTTTTTTTTTTCAAAATATCAGGATAATTTTCAACATTTGTCTTTGTAAAACCTTGTGTTCCAATATTTTTCCCCTTTCCTATTCCCTACTCCGTCCTCTAGATGGCAAGTAATCCAATATACTAAATATGTGCAATTCTTTTATACATATTTCCATAATTATCATACTGTACAAGAAAAAAATCAGGTCAAAAAGGTCAAAAACGGTAAAAAGGAAAAAAATGAGAAAGAAAACAAAATGTAACCAAACAATAACAAAAAAAAAAAAAGAAAATACTATGTTGTGATCTACACTTAGTCCCCACAATCCTCTCTCTGGGTATAGATGGCTCTCTTCATCACAAGACCATTGGAACTGGCTTGAATGACCTCACTGTTGAAAAGATCCAAGTCCATCAGAATTGATCATCATATAATCTTGCTATTGCTATGTACAATGTTTTCCTCCTTCTACTCATTTCACTTAGCATCAGTTCATGTAAATCTCTTCAGCTTCTCTGAAATCATCCTGCTAATCATTTCTTATACAACAATAATGCTCCATAACATTCATATACCATAACTTATTCAGCCATTCTACAAGTGATGGACAGCCACTCAGCTTTCAGTTCATTGCCTCTACAAAAGGCTGCTACAAACATTTTTGCACACATAGGTCTTTTTCCCTTTTAATGGTGTCTTTGGGATATAGGCCTAGTAGAATCACTGCTGGATCAAAAAGTATGCACAGTTTGATAGCCTTTTGGGCATAGTTCCAAATTGCTCTCCAGATGGTTAAAATAATTTTTTTAAATTACCCAAAAAATGCCATGAGGAAATATACAAAGTAACAAATTAAAAACAGTTCACATTTTGCAATTTGCTAATATCTGTAATCTACTTTCTGTTTCTGGCTATTTCTCTGTCAATGTTGTCTTTGTCTCTCTCTGTATGATGTGTATACATATACACAAATATATGTATGTGTGTATATACACATACATACATGTACACACACTATATATATATATATGTATGCACTAAATTGTATATAGCAAGTGTGTGTTTGTACATGTGGTGAATATGTGGGGGATGTGCATGTGTGGAGAGTGAGAGAGAAAGAGGAGAAAAGGAAGGTAAAAAAGGAGGAAAAGATAAGGAGAGAGAGCAAGAGTGCTTAATCTTAGTACTGTATCAGTCAAAGGCTATTCATTATTTCATTATCCTTATTAGTTCCTTTTAGCTAAGTTGCAGTTCTTTTAGCTTTGACATCTTCCCTTGGCCATCTTATATCATTTTTATCTTCAAGTTCAATATGATAGAATAAAAAGAACTCTGACTTTAGAATTACCATGATCTAGGTTCAGACCCTTCTTCTGATACCTACTATATGTGTGATCTTGAGAAAGTTATGTAACTGCCCTGGAATTCAGTTTCCTTATCTGGAAAATGAGGATAATTTGGCTAGATGGTCTATGAGAAACTTTGCAACTCTAGGTTTATGCCATTGTAAAAATTATTTTGTCTGCCACTACTGCCATTCTCATTGGCCAGCCTGGGTCACTTCATCTTCAACAGCCATTTTACATATTAAAAAGAATATTGATTCTAAAATTAGAAGATTTGGCTTCAAATTCTTGTCTCTGATATTTGCTATCTAGTTTCCTTGAATAAATGGCACTACTTCTCTGGGCCCCATTTTCCTCATCTGAAAAATGAAAGGGATAGACTAAATGGTGGCTACATTCAACTCTAAATTTATTATTTTATTACAACTTACTTAATTTTCATTCTTGCCTTGCCTTTTGTTCCTATGAAGCATATTCTATTTGCCAACCCCAAAACATGTTCAACTTTCAAGTCTCCCTTTCCTTTACAATTTCCTTTATAAAGCTATTTCTCACAAATGAACTTGTCTCCCATAATGAATTATATGTTAGTCCTTAATTCCCCACTATTGCCTGAGAAAGATAATGGAAAAAAAACCTGGAAGCTAATAGAAATGAGTCTTTATCCCCTTCTCACTTCGGGAATCAATTATCTCCTACCTTTATTATGGTAACTGGATCATATTCAGGGATTTCACCATCAAAACTGCCCCTCCAAATACACACACACATATATACACACACACAGATATATACATATATATATATATATATACACATACATATATACATATACACATATATATACATACATATACACACACATATATACATACATATACACATATATATGTGTATATGTATATATATATATATATATATAGATATGTTATATAATGTATAGCTTGCTACAATAATTATGGACCTATCAAAGTGTATTCTTCCTCTTTTTCAAAGAATTGGGCATTCAGTTAACAAAAACTACTGAGGCAAACAGGCTGATTTAAATAAAAAAAAAAAAACCTTTGGAGGAAAAGGGTATCAGATCCTACTTAGCTGGAGGGGGTAGATATACTGAAAATGGAAAGAGAAATAATTATAAAACAAATTGAGGAAGGTTTCAATATTCAGAAATGGCTATTGTATGCAGTTTTAAAAACCAACTCATTCACAAGGTCTATGAAAAAATAGATCTACCCTTGCCTCTCTCAAGTTATTTAATTCATCCTATTATAGGCACCAGTTGAGAAAATAAATCATCACCTAGATTTTGGTCACCAGAGGATGAATTTCTTTGACCACAGCAAATCATGGCACCATCCACCAAGGCACACTATGATCAACAATAATGGAGGGAATACATGCCTTGATGAAATCATAAATCTTTCAAAGCATAGAAATATATATATATATATATATATATATATATATATATATATATATATATATGAAGAATGGAAAACAGACTCTGTCCTTAAGTAGCTTTATAACACAATGGGGAAACAACATGCATATAAACATATACAAAGCAAGTAGTTATGTATAGGATAAATAGGAAATAATTAAAATTGGGGAGGTGCCTAGAAGGCTTCCTATGAAAGATAGGATATACATTGAGATTTAAAGACAGAAAGGTCAGTGATAGGAGAGGAGGAGGAAGGGTGGTCCAAGCAAGGGAGACAGCCAGAAAAAAATACCCTGAGCCAAGAGATGGAATATCTTGTACATGGAACAACCAGGAAGCAAGTGTGTTTAATCAAAGGAAATGTACCTTAGAACTGGAAAGTTAAAAATGTATTAGTTTACAATGGGCTTTGAAAGCCTAAAAGATCCTGGAGACAATAAAAAACAATAAAGTGTAGGAGAGGGTGTAACCTATTATTTAGGAACATCACATTAATGGCAGAATGGAAGATAGATGAGAGTGAAGAGAGACTAAAGGCGGTAGATCCACTGTCAGGCTACTACAATAATCCAGGGGTGAGATGATGAGGTCTTATCCTACAGTAATGGTGGTGCCTGAGGAGAGAAGGAGACATATTTGAGAAATGTTGCAAAAATAAGTCCTTGGGAATAGCTTGAATATGGCAGGTAAGAGATAGTAAAGAATCCAAGATGACTACTAAGTTGCAAGTCTGAAGAACTGGAAGGATGGTGTTTCTCTCTATGGTAAGTGAGAAGGCAGAGGAAAGGCACAGTTTAGGGAGAAAGATATGTTCTGTTGTATAACATTGAATCTATCTAATGGACATCCATATATCTAACTGAGATAACTAATGATATAGCTGGAAATGTTAAATTGTAGATCCACAGAGAGAAGGGATAGTCTTTGAATCCATAGGAGCATATGAGATTAGTTTGTAAAAGTATAAGGCAGGATTTGAATATAGGTATTCTTGATAATCTTCTCTCTCTAGTACCTCCATAACACTTCAAAACTTAAGGTCATCTCCACCTACGATTTTAATACAGAAAAACAATCACCTTAAATAATGATTTGATTTAGAGTTATCCTGGACTTGGAAGACTAGGTGAATAGTTTCAAATAGGTTAACATTTTAAACTTGTTTTCTACAGCTTGAGAATGCTCATGTAATATCTTCACCCAAACAGAACAAGTTTGTGAAAGTAATGTTGAAACTTCTGTTAGAAAATAATTACTGTCATGTTTAACTGTTAACTTTGGAATCCATAACTATTAAATTCCTCTTAGAGTAACAAAGGCACAGGACACAAATATGTGAAGATCCTACTGGTAACTTTTAGACATTTTAAAATGGCTATTAACCCAGTGTTTGACTAATGAATTTTGCATACAGATATTTTAAAAATCTACCAATTTGTCAAAAACTAAAAGCAGTTTAAAACTACCCCTATTTTTTTTCTTTTTTTATTTTTATTGAATATTATTTTATTTTTTTCAATTTCATGTAAAGATAATGTAATACCATAGAAACTGAGGCAGAGATTGTTTTTTGTTGTTGTTGTTGTTGTTTTTGTTTTGTTTTTATCTTTAATGTGGAGAGTTTAAGCTAGATGGTCTCATAGGACTTGTCCAAATCATTTGGGGCAGATACACCAAGACAAGGAACTCATTTAGGGTTTTAGCTATCCAGGGTTTAATAGGGGAAACAAAAGCAGATAAGGGAGGCAAAGTCACTGGGAGGATGGACGAGCTATAATTCCAGAAAGGATCATAAGGGATCAAGATAAGAAGGTGGAGGGCTGGAGACAGCAAGGCCAGGGGCAATACTCAAATGGAGGAGGAATTATACTAGCAAAGATAGAGATAATGCACCTGGAGTTTATGACACAATGGTATGTAAAGGTGATCAGAGCTCTAAGGTTTTTCTCGAGAACTGAATTTTCCAATCCAAATGGCAAAGAACGATGGGTGGGGTGGGGTGAATATGACTTTTTATGAGGGTTCAACAATAATTTTCAATATTCATTTTTGTAATGTTTTGAATTTCAATTTTTTGCTTCCTTTCTCCCTTAACTCCTTTCTCCTCAAGAAAGTAAGCAATCTGATACAGCTTGTATAGTTTATTTTTAAATTCAAGAGACTAACAATAATAAAGAGAAAACAATTTAGAGACCTTTCCTCTATTGCACCTTAGACCTTTCTCCTATCCCATTTATTTTTGTGTAAATGAAAAACTAATTGAGGTTAAAAAAAAACAAACAAAAAACTGAACTCTCTCTGCCTGGAGATGCCAAAATGCAACATTTTTGGGAGACAACTCTTATTTGGTCATGCAAAGCTAAAACTATTTTTTTACAGATTAGCTACCAGATAATTCTGCCTTTTGTAAAAGATTTAACTCTCTAATAAAATGGGGAGCACGTTGCCAAAATGTATTTGAATAAGCATTTTATGTTTTACTTAATACTTGGAAGAACATATACTTTTGGAAACATTCTCTGAACTCTGCTTTTCTGAAGTTAAAAAAAAAGTCTTTTGATGTCCTTGCTTGCAGAGGGACATGTTAGAAATCAGTTTATTCAAAGACTTTGTTCATATTCATGCCACAGTTTCCATTTATAGTAACCTTGAGTTTTTCTTCTAAGGACTCTTAAAGATAGAAAATAATTGATTATGTTTTCATAAATAACAGGAATAAAGGAAGGGATATTAAGCAGTTAAAGCAAATCAAAGGAAGATTTCACAAAATCAGATTTTTTAATTCTTTCAGAGAAATTAGCAAAATTCATAGTCCAGCCTTTTCATTTTCTTTAAATATATTTAAAATTTTACTTTTTTCCAATTACATGTGAAAACATTTTTAACATCTTAAAAAAAAATGACTTACCATTAATCCTCTTATTTTCATTAAAAAAAAAAAAAAGCCAACATGTAGAATATTATATTAGGAAAAGAACTGAAATATCATAAGATCAAAACATTAGAACTGGAAAAGATTTCAAAAGCCAATTAGTTTAACCCTTTCATCCTACATATGAGGCCCAGGCAGGGTGAATGAAGCAACAGATAAGTCATTGGACTGGATTCCAAGAAAACCCTGATTCAATTCCTGATTCTGACACTTACTAGCTGTATGATCCTGAAAGTCACTTGACTTCACTGGGCTCCCCATCTATAACATGGGAAGGGGATTGGTGGTATTCTCCTCAGTTCTCAAATAATCAATTATTATCTTTATGCAGATGATTTTCATATTGGTTTGCCCAACCCTAATCTGTCTCTTGACATAGTCTTACATTTTGAATTGTCTATTGGACATATAAGACTGGACATCTTAAGGGCAATATGTTCAAAATGGAATTCACTATTTTTTCCCTTAAACTTTCTCCCTTCCTAATTCTTCTATTGCTGTAAAGGCTACCACCATCCCTCCCAGGCACTCAGGCTTACAAATCTATGAGTATCCTCAAACATTGATTCTCCTTCACCACTACTTCCTATATCCATCAGTTGTCAAGACCTACTGTTCTCACATATAAGCCTCTTTCCTTTCATGAACCATCATGTTCAGGCCCTCTTTTGTCACCTTGTACTTAAACTAATGCAACAATATGCTGATTGGCCTTCATGTCTTATGTCTCTTTCCATTCCAAGTCATCCTCTACCTAGCAATCAAATTGTGATCTTCTCAAAGCACAGGTCTCACTATATAACTGCTCTATTCAACAAATCCCAATGAAATTCCAAATGAAATGAAATATCCAATAAATCCCTTCCCTCTAGGATTAAATATAAAATCCTCTATTTGGCATTTATAGCACTTCATCCCCTGGTCCTTTACTATCTTTCTAGTTTTCTTACACCTTACCTCCCCACACATACTCCACAATCTAGTGTCATTGGCTTCCATCTTGTTGTTTAGTCATTTTTGTGTGTCTATTCTATATGACCCTGTTTGGAGATTTCTTGGCAAAGGTACTGAAATAATTTGCCATTATCTTCTCCATGTGCTGACTATGCATTTTCATTGACTTTCCCTTATACCTAAAATATTTTCCTTCCTCATTTCCACCTCTGGTTTCCCTTAGGTCCCAAAGAAAGTAAACTTCTTAAAAGAAGTCTTTTCCCTTAATGCTAGTTTCTTACTTCTGCTGATTATTGCTAATTTGTCCTGTGTATGTTTAGTTGTCTCCTCCATTAGTCAATGAGTATATTGAGAGTAAAACTAGTTTGTTGTTGCTGTTGTTAGTAGTGGTGGTGGTATTGCTGTTTTTCTTTTCTTTTGGTAATTTGCTTTTCTTTGTATACTTGGGGCTTCATATATAATTCCTGGCACATATAGGGTCTTAATAAATGGTAGATGATCTCAAAAGAAATTCAAAAACCAATTAGTTTACCCCTCTCATTGCACACATGAGGCCCAGGCAGGGTGAATGAAGCTACAGATAAATCATTCGATTGGATTCCAAGAAAACCCTAATTCAAATCTCTCAAAAGAAATCATTTTAGAAATGATCTCTTCTGTATCTAGTTGGTTAGTCAACTAGATATACAAGTGATCATTTCTAAAATCAGACTATGCCTCTTAAGTTTTGTTCCACATACAAGTTTTTTTTTTCTTGACACTATGAATAGAATCTTCTATTTGCATATTTCACTTAGCTTAACTTTTTGTGGTGTAAACAACTTGGGATATGGTTGATAATATATCCTATCTTTTCCTTACATATATGTAGATTCCAGAATAGTCCAGGTATCTCTTTCAATGCTTTTAATATGTAAATAGATTCTGGGCTTTCACACCTGAGTGAATGGGTTATATCCTGCTGAAACCTGCATACAGAGATTTAATTAGAATATAAGTGTAATTGACAGGTTTTCTGGAAAGAGAATCATAATTCTCTTCATAGTTAATATATTAGAATACTGTCACAGTGAGTAAATGGAAGCAAGAAGAGAAGTATTATGTAATTGTAGAAAGAACACTGGAAATCACAAAGAGATACAAAATTGACTGACCAAGACAGTTATTAATCATAATCAGTGAACTCTTGATAATGGGGGCCTCTTTTGATGGAGTGGTAGTGGACTCTAAAGCTGAAGAAAGCATACATTATCAATGGGTTGATTTCTTTGGATTATTTATACTTTTTCATTGAGTTTATTTTTTTTTTTTTTCAAATGGGAGGGTCTTTCAGAAATGACAAGGAGGTTAAAATATCAACAAAACATTTATCAATTTTTTAAAATCACCTTTAACAAAAGAATGCTATACTAGATAAAGGTCAGTTGTAAATAAATAAAGGCAGTGATAAAGTTGCTGGAATAAGAGTATCTATACCTTACAGTAGTATGGTCCAAGTGAATGGGGTATTCAAAGAGGACTAGCACTTGTGATATGAGGACACCATACTTTTGGTGTCCATCTGGCCCTCAACTCTCACTGTGGCTCTAAGAAGCTGTATAGTACCTTCAGTGACCACATTCTGGCAAACTATCTTGGTAGATGTGTTTAAAACCAGTTTAAGGGTAACTGACAGGCCTAAAACCTATTAGTGAGTTAGGAGGTACCTGACTCAAGCATGTGAAGATTCCCAAATTGAAAACAATTTGGTTATGAAGACTGCTGAAGCAGTCAGTGTGGATCATTAAGAGCTTGATCAAACAGGAAAGATGCTTAGGTCATTCACTACATTCTTAGCCACTGCCAGTCATCCTGACTTTTGTCTTGCCAATGAACTTCCATGACTCTGAAAGAAACAATGAGACTGAAAATTTTATGCAACTATCTCTCACTTGAATCCAATTCATGCAAGTGACATGGTCCTCTTTGAAAATGAAGGACAATAGCAGTATTGTCTTAAACAAGTCACTTTATAATTCTGGATCTCATTTTTCACTTTGTAAAAGAATGAATTAGACTAGATAGATGATTTTTCAGGTCCCCCTCTGCTTTGTGAAGTAATAAACTATTATATAAATTGGCAGTTTTTTCTGCTCTTCTGAGTGTTACCAAAGGCTCCTTTCATTGCTAAATTTTACAGCTTGGGGGAGGGGGAATTAATTGCTCTTTATCTCTCAATAGCTAAGCCTATGGAACACCTCATCTACTAAATATTCTCTTTTCTCTAAGTTTTCATGAATCTGTTCTCTCCAGGTTTTCTTTATACCTTCCTAAGTACTCTTTCTCAGTCTGTTTACTGGATCATCACCTATGTACCTCAACCTATCCAGGAGATGTCCCCAAAGCTCAAAACTTTGTAGTCTTTTTTCTCTAAACCTTCTTAATGATTTCATTAACACTGGAGTTCAGTTATCTTTCCTATGGAAGATAATACACAAATCTTTATCTCTACTCTCCTTTGTGGGTTCCAGCCCTGCATCATCAACTACTGGTTAGCAGTCATCAACCTGGTTTCCTGAAAGTAACTTAAACTCATCATGTCCCAAATTAAATTTATTATGAATCAAAAAGGATTTAAATGTCTATTATGAAAAGCACCAAATATAGAAATACAAAGGATGACTTAATTGCTACTCTCAAAAAAACTTACAATCTAGTAGGAGAGACAAAATATATATATACTGAAAAATACTTAGTTGAAACTGTTATCAGTTCAGAGAGTAGATTATATAACCAGTTCTGTGCAAATGTCAACCTGTATAAATCTTGTCTGTGTTCTCCCATAAATTCACCACAATGGGTTCACCCAAAATTCTGGAGACCTTCCTCATTTTCTTCCCACATTGCCAAGGTACCAGTGAAATATTCTAGCTATATAACTCATACAATTTGTGGGAGAAATATTTTCTTCCTGTTTTTTGGAGATCCTTATTGTCTAGATATTTAAGACTGCTCACATAAACCCACCATGTTCTTCTCCATTTCCTCATGCTTTTCTTATAAAAAATATATACAGATAAAATGTAAAGAAAATAAATTTGTATTTGATTAATTTAGTTAAGTTTGTAAATGTCAGGTAGTTAGAAAGAGAGTTTGCTAGCTTTAATTATAAGGTTGGTACCAGAGGTAAGTATTTTGTTTGTATTTGCTTGGGGTTTTTTCCTACTTTTTTTCTTCTCCCTCAAAGTAAGTATTCATTTACTATAGCTTTGAACATATATTATTCCAGTTATTAATTTATTAAATGCCTTTTTCACCAAATACTTTCTTACTAAGTAATATTAATCTACTCATATTTTAAAATCTTTAAAATTATGATAATAATTCTGCATTTTTGCAAAATACAAAATATTTGGGTTTTTTTGTATTCATTGGTTTACCTTAAATACTTTCATTAATTCAATAACTAGATATTAAAATCACATGGTGTAACTTAAAAACTTTTAAACATAATTTTTAGCAATTAAAAAATAACAGCTAATAATAATAGCTAACTTTTCTAGTGGCATGTATTATGTTCCAGTACATAAATATCTCATTTGATCCTCACAGCAATAATGGAAGGTAGATGTCATTATTATCCCAATTTTATAGTTGAGAAAACTGAGGCAAATAGAAGTTGATTTCCCCAAGGTTGAAAGAGATATTTGAGGCCATATTTAAACCCAGGTCTTCCTTACTATAGGTTTATAATCTATCTGTTGTTAGCTAGTTGCTTTTACAGCCCTGTAAATCATCCTCCACCTAATTGTTACACTTTTCTTAAAGATTTAGTATAATCATATCACCCTCTACAATCAAGTAAATTCAATAGTTTTCTATTGCTACTAGGATGAAATCTAAACCTCTCTTTTTGACATTCAGTCTTTTGTAATCTGCCCCCAAATTCCTTTCCTAAAACTTAATTCACATGCAAATTGCCTGCATCAAGTCTTCTTTTCTTTTTCAAATTATTATTTACCTCTGAGTCATCAAAAGTGCTTAATAGGTATCAGAGAAAGTTGAAAAGCATTTTCTGATGCTAGACTTTGGAGATTTGATCACCTTTGTCTACTCCTTTGAAGTCAAAGAGAGTTTAAGAAGCTGCAGGGAAAGTAAGAGGAAATCAAAACTTGTCCATTGATGTGCAGGATTGGAAGTTTCTTCTTCCTTCTGTGCTCTTAAGATTCATATTGCCTGATTGCCCAAATGTCACTGAAGACAAGTTTGGAAATGAAATCTAGGTTTCTGATTTCCCAAACCAGATCTGGCTCATGGGAAATTTGAAAGACACTGAAGGGAAAAGTAACTAGTATTTTATGATCAGGGAATACAGTAGAAAAGAAAGAAATAAGCATTAATTAACTACTATGTGCTTAGTACTATGCTGAACACTTAAATTTTATCTCATTTATTCTTTATAATAACCCTTAGCAATAGGTATTATTAAATCTACATTTTACAATTAGATAAACTGAGGCACAGATGTTAAGTGTGTTTTTCTCAAGGACATAGTTGTCAAATTTTACTTCAGAGCTTCCGGAGTTCAAATTCAGGGCTCTATGTATTGAATCACCTACCTTCCTGAGTAGAACTGATAAACTTCCATATCCACAATAGATTTTGTAATGCCAGAGAAACTGAGGCAAGATAGAGATTAGAGAGTTTTTAATATTTTATTTGAAAGTGAGAGATTGTGCTGAGGGGATGATGCTCCCAGAGCTGATGTCCAAAGCATCCAGCAGCTAATGCGAGCTTCTCATGAAGTATATATACACGTGGCTTAGTTACAGGGGTAAACTGAGGCAGGAGCCGAGTCAGAGAATGGGAATGGACTATCAATCCGGTTCTGACAGGATATGGGGAGGCACTAGACATTCTGATAAGTTGGGATAGGGAGAAGCACTGGACATTCTAAGGATGTTTAAGATAGAAGGTCTTTCTCCTTATCTGGATCATCATGATTAGGAGGGAAGGGTGGTGTTGCAGGATTGAGCAGAACAATTAGGAACTAAGCCCAAACAATTTAGGGAAACTGAGTCAGGACAATAAAAGGGAATTTTGGGACAACCATTTGAGACCTACATTTCATTCCCATCTTTAATACTAATCACACGAGTAATATTGGGCCAGTCATTTAACTTTCCTGAACCTCAAATTTCCTCATCTGTAAAATAGATGAAGTATGACTAGATGGTTTCTGAGATTTCTTCTGTTTCCAAATCTATGATCCCAATGAACAATGATAATCATAACAAAAATTTCTAAAAGAAAAAAAAATTACTCCTTTTAGGGCTGAAAATAGTACCAAAATAAATATATAAATAAGAGTTTACATTAGAAGTCTAATCATAAATAGCAAGTGTTAGTTAGCTCTTAGCATATGCCTATTTTAGGCCAAAACACAATGATCTCAGATTATATTTAAATCTCCCAGGAAATGTATATAACGTCAAAGTAGGTGATGAAAATACTTTGAGAAAGCAAATACTTTGGTGGAAGTTAATAACTCTGTGAAGGTGCTAATCAATTTACAGAAACTAAATATTTATCAAATGCCAAGTTAAATTTAACCAGTCCATGGATAATTTGAGTGAAATGTTGAAGTTAGTTTTAAAGCAACGTAAGAATAAAATAAAGTATTACATCATGGCCTTTCCTAAATCCTCCATTTAAGGAGGACATCCAGAACAGCTATATTTCATTCTTCTCCACACTTTACTCCTGGTGCTTTCCTGATTTTGATGAGAGTTAGGGAAGGGGGAACCCCTTTTTGGTCAGCACAAAGATAGTCCCATGCTGGCGCAGTGTCCCCTGTAAATGAATTTACAGGCTTGAAAACCTCGATTGATAAAATGTTTTATTGTAGGAATTTAGAAGTAAAGTTTAGTTAGTAAAATTGAGGGTAGAGATAGAAGAGCACCGGATTAGGTCCGGTGGGCAGAAACTCTTGGCATAAGGATGCCATACTTAGGACTTCTGCAAAAGCATGGTGTCTAGAGTTGCCCTTTTATAATGGGGGCTCTTGGTGATCTTGGAGGTGAGTGGAGTCCCAGGCTCTTGGTGGGTTTTTCAGCCAGGGTCAGCATTGAATAGAATTCAATGGGTTTTCAGTTAGCTCAGATTCAAGGTGGAGGCTGGGGAAAGTCCAGTGACCAGGATTTGTAAATCAAAGGTCAGCCATGGGGGTTGGGGAATCAGAAAGGAAATCTTAAAGGGACCTCAACCCCCATCAATTTTAAGCCCCTCAGTTAACTTCACTCCACTCCACCCTATCTCCTTTTTCAGCTTCTTTTTATACTTATCTTTCACTATTACATTGTCAGTTCCTTGTAGATAGGTACTATCCTTTCTTCTTATATTTGTATTCTTAATACTTAGCAAAGTGTCTCAGTGCTTAGTTAAGTGTCTCATCCTTAGTAAGAATCCAATGCTTATTGTCTACTGATTTACAAATACATATTACTAAAATAGTAATTATATATATATATGTAAAATTTACACAAAACTAGAAATATAAAATGAATGAGAAAAAATGGGGGGAAAAGCTAGGAAGTTTATTGAATATTGGGAGTAACATAATCAGATCTATACTTTTGGAAAATCTCTTTAGAAGCTATGTGATGGATTTGAAAAAGAAGGGATGAGACAGTGAGATGAATTAGGAGGCTACTGTAATAGTGTAGGGGATGGGTGCTAGATCCCCTTTCCCAAATTAACTAATCAGAGACATCTTCAGATACAAAGAGAAAGCATTTATTTAGTCCCTGCAGAAGGAGGCCCAAGCACACCTGGGAGACTTCCCAGATCCCAACAAGTGCTTGTTAACCTGACTAACTGGAAATAAGACATCTGGTTAACTAGCAAAAGACCCAAGCCTTTTTATTGGATAGACCAGGGGTTCTCAAACTATGGCCCGAGGGCCAAATGAGGCCCACTGAGTACATTTATTCTGGCCTGGTTATGGCAAATGGGCTAGGGGAGGAGACAGAATGTGGACTTTTGTTTTTACTATAGTCCAGCTTCCAATAGCCTGAGGGACAGTGAACTGGCCCCCTATTTAAAAAGTTTGAGGACCACTGGTAAACTAAAAGGAAGTAACCATCACTGACAACATTAGTCACCAATGGTGTCTGCTTCCTGTGGGTCACATCACTTCCCATCACTGACCTAGGGTCTTGGCCTTTAGAGACCTCTAAGCCTAGAGATCATGTGATTTCCTGCAACTTTGGTCCAAGACCTGATCTTCTAGCTCTGCAGTTCTCTGATCATGTGACTTAAGCCTAGTCTCAAAGACTTCTTAAGAAAGTTTCACCTGTATATTTCACTCAATAGTCACAGTAAGTGATGATGAGGATCTGATCAAGGTAATAGTTATGTGAGTGAAAAGATATTACTGAGGTAGAGATGTCAAGATTTGACTTGATCAGATAACAGGGAGGATGAGGTTGTTTTTGAACCAGTTTTGTTTGTAGGATAGTGTCCTAGACAAAAAGAGAGAAGTTCAGAAAAGAAGTACATTTATGGGAAATAAATGTAACAATATCTGTAATGTAGATCACAACCTAGCCTTGATTTCTTATCCTGTGCAAATCTCTTTGTCCCATGCAAAATGCAAAGGGTTTGTTTTCTAACTCAGAGGTGTCAAACATGCAGCAGAGTGAAGTCAGAATCAAATTAAAATGTAATTGGGAACTATTTTAACAAAATAATTTTTAAAATCTAATGGAACATGAATTAATATTAGTATTCAAATATGAAGCCTCCCAAAGATTCTCATGTACAATGTAATTCCCACCCCCCCCTTTCTATTTTAGTTTAACACCACTACTATAACTCATCAACTACTATGGTGAAACATAAAGCCCTCCTTCCAGTCTCCATTTTCTCCCTCCCCATGGTGCTTGCTACAACTATAAGATTTGGGGGCAATGGGAATGAAGTGTCAGATATATGTGATTATATTAAGAAAAGAGTACAGTTTGTCTGGATAATTGCTAATATTCTAATAGCCCTGAGAAGTAAACAACAGCTTCAAAAGTGGGGGTGGAGAAAGTGGATAATAATAGCTTGTACAACCAAGGATAAGTATTTAAGAGAGGGACTGAGTTGGAGAACCAGCCATAATGGGTAAGGGTATGAGTAATTTGCCTATTGGAGACCAGGCTTGAGATTGGCTAATGAAAAGGTATATCCTTTTTTTTTTTTTACCTGGTGATTAGTTGAATAACTGCCTTGGGGTTATTCTGGTTATTCTGTGGCCCTAAAACTTACAACACAATTTCTAAGGGAAAAGAGAAATGAACTGGGAGTCAAGAGATCTGGATTCTATTCTCTTTTCTGTCTCACCTAACATCCTTAGGCCCCATTTTCTTTTTAAATGGATTATTTCTAAGATTTCTTCGAGCCCCGAAATTCTATGAAAAAGCATTTGTTAGAAAAAAAAAGTATGAGACAGATATTTGCTTGTTCAATTACAATAAAGTACTTCTATATAATTTCAAACTTGTTACATTAAACTAATTCAAGATGTATCCTTTGGATATATTGCCATGAAACTGTTTCACTAATGGTAAGGGAACAAGAAAAAATGTGATACAAAGGAAATATGGTTCATTGTCTCTTATTCCTCCTTTTTCTTTCCAGGCACGTGCCTTGGGGACACCATTATTTGGCTTTGCTCTCTCCAAGGCCCTAATGCCAATGGCTTGTGAAGGTTTTCTATGTCCCCTTTCCCTGCCTTTCAGCTCTCAGTGCCTTCTATTATCTTTATAAGTTAACTACTCAAAACCACAAGCCTCATAGCTCCCAGGTAACTTGTGTCAGTTATAATAATATCCCAACCTTGATTGTCTAAATGCAGGAAGTGAAACTGATTTTGGAAATTTCAAATCAAGTAAGAGGGGAGAGTAATGACACAGGAGGACTGTAAAGTAGATATTTTTGCACAGATAGGACTTTGTGGTATGTCTCAACTCATGCCACAAAAGCAGGCAGTGACCTACTCTATAGATGCTTGGGGCTAGTTTTGTAAAAAGAGTTATCTGAGAAGGAATTATTAAAAAAATAGGGAAGGTATGCTTAAAACTGGAGCAAGGCTCAGCAGTTATAGGGGAAAAAATAGCCCTCAATGCCATAGTTTGCTTTTGTGTATCAATAATAGAATTGTTAACTCAAGGACTTTACAGTGGTCTAGTTTTCCCAATGAACAGTTATGAGATATGCTTGTGTGTAAAGGGCTAGAA
The DNA here is from genome assembly GCF_048593235.1 of Sminthopsis crassicaudata. Lineage (NCBI taxonomy): Eukaryota > Metazoa > Chordata > Mammalia > Dasyuromorphia > Dasyuridae > Sminthopsis > Sminthopsis crassicaudata. Next base: position 493,327,901 of record NC_133617.1, on the reverse strand, counting down.
CTGAGCAATGCACTTGGATAATGAAGCACATGAGACTAATTGCCAATTGGACGGTTCCCTATTAACTTGTTTGAAGGTTGACCCTCCCCAGCTATTCTGTGCTGACTTGATTCGTGGGACAAAGAGGGGGAAGTGACTTGTGTGGGAGGAGTAGGGGAAAACTTGGGTGGTGGAACTCATGCGCTCTCACACTGTGACCTGGTGTTCGAGGGGACAGTAAAGATCAAGAATAAAGACGTTTAGTGATCCTGACTCCAGCTGATTTCTGGGAAGACAGAGTTCCATCACTTGTGTGTATATGTAAAAGAGAGACAGAGACAGAGACACATACAGAAAGAGAGAGAGCACATTAAGGAGTACAATTTCAGTATATGTTTTTTTTTAAATCTATTCCTGGTTCCAAACATTTTATAGCAGACTTCCTATCTTCTCTTTTTCCCTAGTCTTGTTTTTCCTACCCCTTGGTATTTCTTTGGGTTTTTGTTCTTTTGTTCTTCTCCCTGTATTCTCCCTCTCCTCTTCATTTCCTTTTCCACTCCTCCTCCCTTTCCCTATCTCTCTCCTTTTCTCTCTCTCTCTTACTCATTCCTCCAGTTCTTAAAAGATCATTTTTTATTTCATATCATCAGAACATATAAGTATTATATCACAATTTTCTGGGTACTGGAGATAAAAGTTCTTAAAATAGAAGACTTCCTTAATCTTTTGCTTAACATTCAAGCCCCTCTAGTTTCTGGAAACAGATTTGAGACATATTACTTCTTTGTATTCATCCTACACACTAACCAAACAGATTCTCTCTGCATATTGTACTCAGTACAGTATTCCATTCTGGGCTTTTTCTTACATTGTCCCCTCTTCCTGACAACCTGTATCTACCTTTCTTAATCAATTAAATTTATTGCCATTCTTTAAAAAACAACTGCAATGCATTTTTGCATAAACTTTTCCTGATATCACATACAGTGAATCTCACTTTCTTTTGGAATTCTTTAATGCACTTATTATGAAATGTAGTATATTCTACTTTTCTATCTTTGTGTCTCATCCATGTAGAAGACCACATGCTCCATAAGGGCAGAAATAATGTTATTTAAACTTTGAATCTCCCAGATCCTAGCACAATACCTTGAATAGAATAGGTTACTAGCAAATAAATGAATGATAAAGACAACTTTCTACTTTGTTCATAAGGATACTGTGAAATTCATTATAAACTCTGATGTCAAAATCCAAATATGCAATGTCTGTAACATTTGATTAATTTCTGACAAATTTTGTTAGTCTTGTCAAAAAGTATATTCATTCTTGATGACATTATATTTGTCAGCTGTGAACACTACTTCCCTTTCAAGAGTTCACCAATTCTCCCTTTAACAATATACTCTAAATGTTCATCAAAAATTGAAGTAAAGATCATAAGTATCTTTCTTCCTGCTCCTTTTTTGAAATATAGGATATCATTTGTTTGAATCAGACTAAAAAGTTTCTTTCTGAAAAATTAGGAATTTCCAAAGATCAGAGCCAGTAGTTCACTAATCATATCCCAAGATCTTTCAGTACAGTGAGTTATAATTTATATTAACCTGGTCATTTGGAGTTAAGTAGATTGCTAAATAGTTGGTGTGATTTACAGTAGTCTAGTTTTCAGATTATTAGAGTTTATTATGCTCCTTGGGTTGTAAATCCCTTGAGGGAATGATGACAATGTTTTGTTTTGTTTTTCTATCCTTCCATCCTTATATGCTTATAATAATTACTTTACAAGTATTTTTTAGATAATTGAATTCTAATTCCTAATTATTATTCTATCATTCTCAGACTAAAGATTGTTCTTGGCAATAGTTATGATTGGAAGAATGATTAAACCTCATTTTATCAATTAAACTAGTTATTCCAATGTTTGTGTATGTGTGTGTGTGTGTGTGAAAGAGAGATAGACAGACAGAGATAGAACAGAAATACAGAGACAGACAAATCTTTACACTTACCTAGACCTCTATACTGTAATGCCAGAGAAATTGAGCAAGATAGAGATTAGAGAGTATTTAATAATTTATTTATTGGAGAGATATGCTGGGACCAAATGAATCCATGATTTGGTCCCAGGGCTGAATAAGACTATCTTCTCCAAGAATCCAGCAAACAATGTGAGTTCCCAAAGATATATATACACACGTGGCTCCTATGAAGGGGGTAGACTGAGGTGGGGTGGAGTCAGGGTGCTGAGAGTGGAAAGGGACTCTGATACCCATCTCCCTCCGGGGTGAAGCATCTTGATAATGATGAGGAGTAAATTGAAGGCTCTAAGCCAAGATGGATCAGCTCTTCTCTTCCTGGTCTGATTAACCTCTCTCTCCTTCCTCAAAGGAACCAAGGGCAGGTTTGGTAGTGAATGGATTCACCACTCAATGCTGTATCAAAACAAAGTCTTTGTTGATAGTAAAGGGATAGACAGACATTTGGCCTCCAGGAAGGCCAAACTGCCTGGCAAAGGGACGCCAGTTGGCAGGCACAAGGGCACAAGTGTGAGGATTCCATTTTTTAGAACTTCCTTTTATACATAACTAGAGTCATCAAACCACGTTTGCACAAAGATGTTATCCAAGAGGTTCTGGAGATATTTGTAAATAAGACAGGAATTTCTCTTAATCATTTGTATCTCAAATTATCTCCTTTAACCCCGTCTCAGACAAGAATTTCCTGTTAATTATTTTTATCTTGAACTATCTCTTTTTTGACCTTTTCATTTCGACCTTCCAAAAATCTGACTTTCCAATACCTTGGGATAGAGAGAGGCATTCTGATATTCTAAAACATAAGATCTTTTATCCTTATCAAATATTCTGATAAAGAGAGTAAGGGGGTTTTACAGGACTGAACTTTTAGCTGAAGCAGAGAAACTGAGTCAGGACTTGGCCAAGATAATTAGGGAGACTGAGAACTGTGGCATAACAATACTAACTTTGATTTTTATTTTTACATAGATCTTAGACACAGAGAGAGAGTCAGACAGATCTTTATACTTACAAAAGATCTCTATTTTAACTTTGATTTTTATATTTACATAGACCATGGCATTTTAATTGGTTACTCTGGCCAGAAGCTAGAGTGCATAAGACCAGAGTTCAAGATTCCTCTGACATAGACTGCATGGTACTGAGCAAGTCACTTAAACTTTCAGTGGTTTAGATGACTTAGTAAGTTTTTAAGTCTTAGAGCACTTGGCCATTTGCTTTGGTAATGGGTCTTTCTCTAAGGAAAGATTTATAACATTGAAATCACAGATCTACTAGTTCAAGAGTGAGTGAGGTGATACAAAGGCATATTTTTTAAAAATTCCTTTTAACTTTTAACCTCCTTAAATTCCCAACTGCCATCCTATTTTCTACAGTAAGTGTCCCCAATCTCTCTTAATTCTAACACCTTCCCAATATTAATTACTTTCTATTTATCCTGATTACAGCTTGCTTTGTATATATATGTTTATATATTGTTTTCTCCAATAGATTGTAAGCTTCTTAAAGGCAGAGACTGTCTTTTGCTTCTTTTTGTATGCTTAGAACTTACCAAAGTAGCACACAGTAGGCACTTAATACATATTTACTGAATAAACTCAATTGTTTCTCCAATTTCCATTCCAATTTTGCTAAAAGGAATACTTAGTCTATAGATATTCTCTTCTAGTTTTTTTGGGTTTTTTTTTTTTTTTAATGTCTAATCCTTCACTTAAATTTTATTTTGCCATAATTTCACTGCTTAAGCTGAAGCTTTCAGTGGTTGTTTTCCAGTATTTTTAACAGAGGAAATAATCACTAACTAGATCATCAATCATCCTCTATTTTCCTGAGAAAGAAGAAAACCAAGAAATAAAATTTTCCTCTAACTTCTCTTTGGTGAATACTGAAATAACTCAGAATAAGCAAATTCAGCCTGGAATTTATGATGAGTTGAAGCTCATTAGTGCATTAGCAAATATATATATAAGAGTTTTGAAAGGTTTTCAGGGCCTGAAGTTAGCTATGACAACTAATTACCTTTAGGCTGAATCATATTAGAAAATGAGTTCTATTCCCCCCTGTACTTCATATGCTCTCAAGTAGCAAGGTGCTTACAGAAAGACATTAACCCTTTGGAGCTGTGATAACATTATTTTGGGTGAATTGGCAGAAAAGATTTCATGAATTATACCAATAATTCTATGTATTATATCACATACATAGATCACAACTTCTTGGTCCAGTTGAAAAAATTATAGTTAGAATGTTTTTGTGCTTCACTTTAACATTTTACTGACTACGGGGAAAGTATCTTAGATGTTGGGAGCCTATTTTTTTTAGAATTTCCACCATTATTTCATGTGTTTCCAAACAATATGGTAAAGTGGACCAAACACTGGACTTAGAGTCAGGCTGACTTTTATTGAAAATTTGCTGCAGACATTTTCAAACCATGTTACTTGATCAAGTAACTTCTCCCTGAGTCTTGCTTTTGTTCTCTTCTAATTTCAGATTTCCTTCATTATGTCTCTATTTGAATATTCTGCTGTCATACAAAATTTAATGTTCCTATTAAAAAATATAGTCCTCATCTTTCTCAAAGAAATCCTTTGGCATAGATCCTATTTTCTTTTTTATTAGGTGAAGGGTCATTTTCTGACCTTTATTCAGGCCCTAAATTAAAAGGTGATCATCCTTAAATATAAGGAGATGCCAAATACATTTTTTAAACCTGTAACATTGTGCAAATAGACTTGTTTTTCTTAATTTCCACAACTCAATGTCTTGCCACACATTAGGCAATCCTCCTGGATTAGTTTATTTTCCTTCTTATTGCTTTTTTTCTAATTTCTACGCATCTGAACACCTTCACATTAGCACAAGTTTTTTTTTTTTTGCTGGTTTGTGGCTTTTACTATGTCAATCTGCTACTCACAGACCCTATTTTCCTTTAATTTTCCTTCCCTATTTTCTCATCATGTAGAGACCCTCATTGTTTCCAGTCTGGCTTGACTGTGTTAATAAATTTGTTGGGAGGGGCATCAGCAAGTCTACTGCAGGTCTACTTTAATCCCATTCCCTATCTATTAGTAAACACGATCTCTTGGAGTCATTGTAGAATTAATCCCATCTCTCATCGAGTACATAGAAAACATGAGATGTTCTCACTAAACCAGGTTCTCATTTGAAAGGACCAGTTACTTTACTTAGGGACCAAATGAGATACAATGGCTCATTCCTTTTTAGAAACACAGACTTGTCAAGATGATCTTTCTTTCTTAGGAAAGATTGTTTTTAAAAGTATCAGTACCTTGTAGCCCAAGTTCTCATCCCTTGGATTGATCTGTCATGAGAAATCCATCTCTACTACTTCCTTATTTCCTTAATCTTTCTTTCTTTTGTTACTCTTTCTTTCATTACCCTTTCTTTCTTTTTTCTTTCTTTTTTGTGCTTTTTAAAATAAACTCCTTTTTAATTTTCTCTTCCTGAATTTTGCCTTTTTTTTTTTTTTTTTGTTTTTTTTTGTTTTGTTTTGTTTTTAATCAGGACAACATGACTACATAAAAAAAAAAGTTTCCTTTAATGTTCCAGCTCAAATAGCAACTTAAAATTTTGCTATCAATACCTTGGGAGTCTATTTTCTGTTTTGATTCTATGCTGACTCTTACTCTCAATGAAAGGGAAGCACCTGTAGCTTTTTTTGTTGCCCTCTTGACACTTTTCTGTCCTTTCTGCCTCTGAGCATTTGACCTGATGATTCAGTGAGCAAAAAAAAAAAACAAAGAAACTTTACCCTTTGAATCTTGTTTCACTTCACTATTTTTTCTCTTTTGCATTAAATCAGTGGTCCTCAAACTTTTTAAATAGGGGGCCAGTTCACTGTCCCTCAGACTATTGGAGGGCTGGACTATAGTAAAAACAAAAGCTCACACTCAGCCCATTTGCCATAACCTGGGCCACATCTGGCCCGCAGGTCATAGTTTGAGAACCCCTGAATTAAATCTTAAATCAAGGAAGCTTCACTCAGTCCATTGAGCAATCCTTTGCATATTCCCAGAAAACATTTGACTTTTAAACACTTTTTTATCTTAATGGATGCATGTAAATATTTGGACTCATTTCAATCTTTATCTTTCCTCTTGAAAATATTAACTCTGATAGTGTATTACTTTGACTTTTCAAAAAAAAAATTCATACTTTTTTTTTCTTATTTTATATCTAATGAATGTTATAAACTCATCTCTAGAGATATCCTGCCCTTTTAATTATGTCATCAGCCAAAAAAATCTCTGAATATCCTTCTTATAACTCACATTCTTACAGATAGTCAAGTGCCCAGATGTTGACTAGCTACATCTCCCCTTTAAAATTCTAAAAATAATCCTAAGAGATAATGGGATGCCTTTTTCCAAAAAAGTTTCCTTTTCCTGAGAGAAGTAATTCAATTCAATTTGAATTTCTATTCTATTTTAATCAGTATTGATCATTTTGACATCAAAATTCTGTATATAAAGCCCCAGAACTATGAGCTGAAGATAAGTTCACTTGCTTAACTATAGGAAGTTAAGGAAGTAAAGGCTCTTCACTCTTGTATTCTATGTTAATCAATGAAACTGCTGTTTTACATTTAGCTTAATGGAAACCCTATAAAAGCCCTAAGGAGAGACAGCATCTCAGATCATGAGGTATACCTGAGGTCCACTTCATTAGAGGGAACCATGAATGCCACTGGCTCAGATCTCTGCTTTAGTCTCTTTTTAAGGTAGATGGGATAATTTAAACCCTACAACCCCACTAAAGCACTTCCCCTCAAAATTACCAATTAACATTCACATAGTGTCAATTACATTTTCCAAATGAGAATTTGTTAAAATACCTAAATAGTTTATGGAAAAGTGGGTTTAAGCTTAGAGAACACTTAGATAAAGCAAAATGCATATATATCTATATATAGTTAGATATATATGTATATACACACATTTACCCATATGTAAACATGCATCTAAAACAATATTAGTATGGCTTACATATAATGCAGATTTCTATCTTGATTGAATCTTCAAGTTTGATTTTGTCTATGATCAATGATAACTAGCCATACTTTTTTTTTCTAATAAATTCTATTCCCGATCCTTGTTGAAATGTTATGTATATTTTATTCTTTCCTATCCCTCCTCACTTCTGCTTTAATTCTGTTGCTTAACTTGCTTTGTTTTAACTTCCTCCCACCCATTTATTCCTTTCTTCTCTTCTCCCACCCTTTGCTTCCCATTCTATCCATCCCTTCCTTCTACCTTAGTTCTTTATGGAATTTGGAGGGTACTATACCTTTCGTGATATATATGTAGTGTTGTCTATTTAACCTATTCCTAATATGAGTAAGTTTTCATAATCCCAACCTTCCTTTCCCCTTTAATAACTCTCTATCTATTCTTCCTCTGAACCTCATTTATATGATACAATTACTATTTTTACTTTTTCCTAGGTGGTTTTGCTTTTTGAGTTAGATCATATTCAACTCTTCCCCTATCTTTCTTTTGAGCTAACCAACTGCTGATGTCAATTTTAAACATATGATACCCATTTTCATATAAAAAAATAATAATTTGTCCATATTAAGTTGAAACTGATCTCTGATATAGGATCTTACATGTGAAGTATTCTGCTGAGTTAGAGTATGATTTAAAAGTCATAAAAATCTGCAAATTTGTTGAATGTTCTTTTTTTTTTTTCATCCAACATTAAAGATAATTTTGCATCCAGCAAATATTTTTGGCTTCAGGTCGAATTCTTTTGATTATTGGTATATATGATTCCAAAATGTGTGCTCTTTTACTGTGATTGCTAATAACTCCTGTACAATTCTAATTATCGTTCCAACATATTTGAATTTTTTCCCCTTGTTTCTTACAAAATTTTCTCTTTGATTTGGGGGTTTTTCAAAATTTGGCAATAATATTACAACATGGTTTTCACAAAGGATCACTTTGAGGTGATGTTCAGTGGATTACATCTACTTCTAGTTTCTCCTCTTTTTTATCACGCTAGTACAATTTTCTTGAATTATTTGTTGCATTATTTTCTCTTCTTAATGTGTTCTCCAGATCTATTGTTTTTCTTGTAAGATGTTGTACATTCTGTTCTGTTTTTTTCATTCTTTATATTATGTTTTATTATTTCTTGATCTCTTATAGCTTCATTGTCTTTCCCTTGCTCAATTCTTCTAATTTTCAAAGAGTTATTTTCATCTTTAAGACTCTGTATCTCCTTTTCTAATTGGTCAACTTTTTTTTTCATAATCTTCTTGGTTTTTTATAGATAAGCCTTTTTTCCTTAGTTTTTCTTAATAGCTCTCATTTTATTTTTAAAGTCTTTTTTGAATTCTATAAATTCTCTTTGTGCAAGGAGGTATTTAATATTACTTTTTTGACTAGAAGTTTATTTTATTTTATTTTATTTTTTATACTTCAGTATCCTCCTCTGAAGATGAACTCTAGTCTTCCCTATTCTTATAATAAATTTTTATGTTTGGGTTCTTTCTTTTTTGCTAGTTTATTTTTTTCAATGAGAAATAGTAGTGTAATCACTTCTAATAGTGGGGCAGGTTGATGGTGCCTCTAGCTTCACTTCAGTTCTGCCCTGTGCTCTCAAACCTCAAACAAAAAGCTCTGCCCTCTTTCAAATGCTTCTTCCCTCATTGGGTGTGCTAGTTCTTTTTGAGCCTGGCGCTCCTAATCAGCAGAAGTTCCCTCAGTCTTCCTGGACTCAGACTCTAGATTCCATTCTTTGTCCTGGGGGGTAAAAGTTTGTGTGGGTCCTGTTGAGGCTCCAGGCAAACCCACCTTGTTCCAGCAATCCCCACTTGGTGTTTCCATGGAGCTAGCTCTGAATTGTTTTCACTTCATAGTAGTTGATCCCCTGCTTGGAGGCTTTGGAGTATTCTTGGGTTATACCTGAAGGACCCTGTTCTGCCTCAAGTCTTCTTGGTTTTTCACCAGAGGAGCAAATTTGTTCTGTTTTGGAGAGAAATCTAGAGATTTTGAAATTTATGACCTACTCCATCATCTTCCTAGAATCTTTCCTTGAAATTTTACCGATAATACCTTAGACCAGGGGTTCTCAAAGTACAGCCCACAGGCGACCCGCTGAGGACAGTTATGCTGACCACAGGGTTATGGCAAATGGGCTGGGGCGGAGACAGAGTGTGAGCTTTTGTTTTTACTACAGTCCGGCCCTCCAACAGCCTGAGGGACAGTGAACTGCCCCCCTTTTTAAAAAGTTTGAGGGCCACTGCTTTAGGCATACTAGAGTTTCACCTGCCTATTCTTTTGCAACAACATTCTATTTTACAAGGCCTTTTTCTACTTAGTTTAAAGAATTTTGTTTGCCTGATTGAACTTTTTTTTTTTTCATTTTTTTAGAAAATGGAATAGGAATGTTTCAACCCTATCTTTACTGTGTGAGATTAAATTGATTCTGAATCATTTTACTGATCCTATGTATAACTAATTGATTTTATCTTGTAACTATCAAAGTTAGGGTTGTCTCTGAATTTAGTTCAGAAATTCAGCTATCCTATAATGAGTTAAGTTTAGAAATCCAGTTCTCCTGCTAATCACAGTTCTATTCTTGCCTCAAGGAAATCTGCTATCCTTGAAAGATGTGGGTGTTCATGAGGGAGTTGAGTCTAGTATCTTTATACCAATGAACTATCCTTCAGAGATAACTGGTTTGCTATCTAAAGAAGTCTGGTCCATTATTTCTAACATTTCAGGTGGACTTTTCTTAGTAATTAGACCAAAGGAGGGAACTATTGCTAGCCCCTCATTCTCAACTTTGAACCAATCTTATCAACTATGGCTCAACTATGTAATGTCATGCTGTCCTTATCCCTATGTATCCTGTAGCCAATTATATTATTTCCTTGTCTATCTTGTTCTATGTTTATAAAAAAGGAGCTACATCTTGATTGAAGGGTCTTTTGGCTTATTGAAGCAATCATTAGGCCCACTTTTTTTTTTTTTAATCAAATTCATGCCCTGCTATTAAATTGTTATCTTACTCAGAAACTGCCTGTCTCAGTCTACCTTTGAATTTTGCAACTTTTGATATCAGTATTTTATAAAAGGATAGTAGAGGCAATAAAGCCAGGACAGCAATGTGTTTACTGGGGTATAAATAACATATTCATCTTCCTTTAATAGAAAGAGAGACAGCATTATATATAGATGCATTGCTAGCCATGGAATTAGATAGATCTAAATTCAAATCTCACTTTTTTTTTTTTTTTTTTTTTTTGCTTTCTAAGTGCTTAACTTCTCTGTATCTTAATTTTATCATCTGCAAAATAAAGATAATAAGACTATCATATAGTTATACTGATGATTGAAGGCAATAATATATGCAACATGATTTATACATTTTAAGACACTATGTAGCTATCAACTATTATATAGACATTGGATAGCAGATTTTAAGACATTGTTTTGATTTCAATGGAAAAAATATATGCAAACAAAAAAAGATTATGATTTCCAGACACACGCACACACACACACACACACACACACACACACACACACACACACACACACACATACACGTACCCACATGTACTATCTAATATATGACACATAGAAATTATGACTTGGAAATGTATGAAAAAATAAAAAAAGAATTGTTTATCCTAGGATCTAGTTGATACATGCCTAAACTCAAATACAGAATATTGTCCAAAAGGCTAAATGGATCACTGGTCCTAGTGATGTGAATATTTCTTGCAAAATTTCCATTCTTTGTCCTGTGTGATTCTTGACTTGTCATTCCATAAATCTTCCATGGAGAGTTTCCTTTGATATCTTTTAAATGTTTTTTCTTTATTTATTTTATTTATTTGCTATTTTCTTTTCCCCCAGTTATATGTAAAAAAATTTTAACTTTCATTTTTAAAACTCTGAGTTCCAGATTCTCTCTTTTCCTTCCTTCCCACCCCCTTATTGAGAAGGCAAGCAATTCAATATAAGTTATACATGTTTAGTCATGCAAAACATTTCCATAATAGTCATGATGTGAAACAAAGAACAGTCTCCTCCCCACTCCATAAAAAAAAATCTTCAAGAAAAATAAAGTTTTAAAAAGTATTCTTCAGGCTATATTCAGACACAGTCAGTGCTATTTCTGGAGATAGATAACATTTTTCATCATAAATCCTTCAGAGTTGTCTTAGAACATTGTATTCCTGAGAATAGCTAAGTCATTCACATCTCATCATCTTATAATATTATTGTTAGTTTGTACATAATATATTTCCCTTTGCATCAGCTCAGGTAAGTCTTTCTAGGTTTTCTGAGAGCACACTGCTCATCCTTTCTGATAACACAATAGTATTCTTTCATAATCACACCATAACTTCTTTAGCTACTTCTCAATTGATGGGCATACCCTCAATTTCCACTTCTTTGGCAAAAGCTGCTATAAGTATTTTTGTACATATAGGTCTTTTTAAAAAAAACTCTTTGGTGATATAGACCTAATAATGCTATGACTTAGTTGAAGGGTATGCATGATTTTATAACCGTTTGGGCATAGCTCCAAATTACTCAATAGAATTATTGAATCAATTCACAATTATTGAATCAACTCCATCAACAATGCATTAGTGTCTTGTTTTTCTCATATCACCTCTTAATATTTCTCATTTTCCTTTTCTGTCCTATTAGCTAATTAACAGGCATGAGGTTGTTTTAATTAGCATTTCTCTAATCAGTAGTGAGGAAGCACTTTTTTTTTCTTATAGCTAGAGATAGTTTTAATTACTTCATCTGAAATTTTTTCATATTTTTTGACCATTTATCAGTTGGGGAATGGCTCTTGTTTTGTTGTTGTTGTTTTTATAAATTTGACTTAGTTTTCTCAATATTTATGAAGTGAGGTATATATTAGAAAAAAACTTTTTTCAATTGTTTTTTTTTACAATTATTATTTCAAACTGTATTTCCTCTCATCCAATTTATTGTATTTTCTCTCTCCTTTCATCCTGTCCTTCCTCAAAAGTGTTTTGCTTCTCACTATCTCCTCCCCTATTCTTCTATTACTCCTCCCACCTCTTCTCTAACCCCTTCTCCCCCCTGCAACTTTTCTGTAGGATAAGATTGATTTCTATACCCAATTGAATGTGCCTGTTATTCCCTTTTGAGCTAATGCTGATGAGAATAAGGTTCATTAATTCCCTCTTACTTCTCCCCTCTCACATTGGTGTTTTCATATTGCTTTTTTGTGAGATAATTTATCCCCTTCTTTTTTTCTTTCCCTTTCAGTATATTCCTCTCACTTCTTAATATTTTTCTCTTTTTTCCTCTTCTTGATCTTCTTGAAGATCTTTCTCCAGATCTATTGTTTTTATGTGATATCTCATATTTTATATTTTTTCAGAATCTTTTTCTGTTGTTTGTTCATTTACACTGCCTATTACTTACTTGGCTTTTTAACCTTTGTTAAACTGGAGCTTTGCAACCAGGATAGAATTGTACTATCCCATGATGCTTTGGGGGTTTGTACAGCTGTTTTCATAGATATACCTAGGGACCTGGAAGTTTTCAGTTCTTTCAAGGTGGTATGATCTAAGGAAAGGTGTTGTAGTAGTAAGTAGAGAGTAGTAAACACTCTCCTGACACATGTTCTGATCTGTGAGCAACTACAAACATTTTTGCTACCCTAGAATTGTGAGGATGGGGAATGTTCCCATTCTATTGTGATTATAAGTTCTGGTATGCTAGTGCTCCTCTTTACCCTAAGACTGCCACCCAGGACTTCAACATGGATCTGAGTATGGGCAAAACAACAGAGTCCTGCCTCAGTATTATCAAAGAGACTCCTTTTAGTTTCCTTATCAGTTATTGAAGCCTCTTACTATTTACGGCCTGACAATAGATCTTTCCTGCTGATTTTCTAATTTTTCATGGGCTGGAAAATTGTTTCATTCAGTCTTTTTTGGGTTCTGCTACTCTAAAATTTGTTTAGAATCATTATTTAAAGGTATTTGGAAGAGTATGGGAAGAGCACAAGTGAATCTCTCCTTTTATTTCACTATCTTGGTTCTGTCTCCCTCCTGTGATGTCACTATCAGAAGCCCAGAAAGATGAACTGTATTGCTTGATGTCCCTTAGATGGTAACAGAAGGCTACAATTCAAATTTCAAAGCCATTGATCTTTCTAATTCACTATTTTCCCTCTCAAGTAAATACAATAATTCTATGGGCAATGTACTTCTTTCATGGTTACAAGGAACTACAGAGACAAAATGTTATCAGTGTTCTGTGGTAGGTTTCTCCCAATGAGTTTTCCCATAGGGAAAGAAGTTTAGTCACCCACAGGACCATTAAAGCTTTGTCAAAACTTCCCAGTGAATGAGTGAAGGGAGTAGTTATTGCCTACTTTACACTACTCTTTCATTCTTGGTTATCACCTTTTCTAAATACATTCTGGGCACTGAAGACTCAGAAAATACCAAACAGTGTTGACAACTAAGTGAAGAATCATTTCTCCTTGAGAACAGAGAGTGCTGTATTTTTTTCCCCACTATATCCTTAACTTTTATCATAGTTCCTGGCACGTAGCAAATATTTAATTTTTTTATGCATAGGTTGATTAGCATTGCTTGGATACATAGAGCACATGAACTAAATATTGATTATCTTTGGTTTTCATCATATGGCTAACTTGGTTTTCTGATCATAATCCATCTCTCTGATTATGACAAGATATTATAACACAGCAACAATAACAACAAAATCAATAATATCTTGCATTTATATAATAGGTGGCAAATAATATTATACATATTATCTCATTTGAACCCTACAACTCAGGAGGTAGGTGCTAGTGTTATTCCCATTTTACTTATGAGGAAACTGAGGTTTACTTAAATTATGTGCCTTAGTCAAGGTCATACAGTTAGGAAGTATCTGAAGCAGGATTTGAATAGTCTTAATTCCAAGTAAGATGCACTATCTACTGAGCTACCAAACTGCTTTTTGAAAGTCCTTTCTTCCTCTCTTTCTGTGTTTTTCTTTGATAAATATATTTGCATCTTACTGAAATTCACTATGTATCTTCACTATTTGTCTTTGAATGATTTGTTTCTTTAATTTTTCTGATTCTCAAATATAAAGTCTCACTTGAAGCAGTGTATTTGTTTAAATGATGTGCTTTTGGTGTAGGGAGAAATCTGGAGTACTAAAAGTAACAGACAATTTCCAAGATATAAACCAGTCTCTTCTATTTGGCTAACCTCATTAGGCCTTTGTTTCCTTATCTACAAAATAAAGAAGTAGAGCCAGATGACTTTTCTTGGTGGGTGTGACAGCCATGTGTGATTATATTCAATTTATTTTGTATTTATCTTATTTGTACAGTTATGGGTATATTGTCTTGTCCATTAAGCAGTAAGCTCCTTGAGGATAGGACAATGTTTATGCCTGTCTTTGTTTCTTCACACTTAGCACAGTGACTAATACAGAGTAAGTTATTAATAAAATTTTGATGAGTTGATATGATTTAATCTTCAATGGATCTTTTAAATTCATAGTAATATGGAATTAATATTATACAATTGATAATAAAATGGAAATAACTATGAGATAAATTTTATGTAAAAAGTAATAATTGTGTTAAGGCATGCAATTTAATTCACAAAATATATATACTAATAAAAGGTGGTAAAAGGTAACCATTTTAAAAAATTATCGATAAGCATCAAAGTTACTTGGAACTATTGATACCTCTTTTGACTAGGGAAAATGCATAGTATAATGGAAAGAACACTGGACTCAACATGAAGAGACATGGTTTTTGATCCTAACCTTTTACTTACCAGTAATATGGCAATAGCAAAAATCACTTTAATTATGGTTATCTCTTTTTTTCATACTACCTAATGCAAAGACATTTGGTTTTATTCTGTTTTAGAAAAATGCTTTAGAGAAAATTATATAAATTAAAGCTGTCTTTAATACAAAATTAGTTTGGAGGAAGATTATAGGGATAGCTAATTCAAAATAGAATTCTGTTGCCTTTTAATGTTAACATTTATATTATTATGATCATATGCAATTTATTTTCTTGGATCTACTTATTTGGTATACATCAATTTGTATAGTTCTTCCACTGTTTCTCTGAGATCCTTCATATTTTTTACTTCTTATGGAAAAATGTATTTTATACATCCACAAAACACAACATATTCTGCTATTCCCTTATAAGATCTACATGCTACTCTGAAATAATACTGGCTTCAAATTATGATGCTCTTTATTTAGATCCTTCCTCTGATATTTGCTACCTGTATAAGCAAGAATCAATTGTTATAAGGCCATAAGCTTCAATTGTATGGCTCCTTAGTTAAATGAGGAGCTTAACTGATATAATTTTCTTGCTCAGTTTCTCCAGCATTACACTTTCTGGCTTTTTACTTGTTTATTTCCCAGTTTATTTATCTTTCCCAATAAAAAGGTGTTTTTGACGAATTAAATATTATTGTCAATTTTAATTTCAGAAATTTATGAGAAAAAATTCTATCATTTTAATACACATTGTGACAAAGTATAGATCTACAATTCTAACAAAAACAAAGACAAGATTGAGAAAAGTTCAATAATCTTATTTTAAGTCTTATCTATCAACTTTTAATTGTTACTGTCTTTGTTGGCTCAAAAACTTTCTGCATTTCTTTCTCTAGTTCCTTTCTTCCTCTAAATATTTACTTTATAAGCTCCCCTTATGCAAAAAAAAAAAAAAAAAAAAAAAAAAAAAAAGACTCTTTTTCTCTCTTCTGTTTTTTTCCTTTCTTTTTTCCCAAGTTTTAATTTTAGGAGATTTTATTTCTATTATACTTAGAAATCACCAGACTTTTTTCTCCCTCTTTTTAATTCTATTACACTCTTTCTTATGCTCTTTTGTCTTAGTTATCTAAACCAAATATTTCTCTTTGCTAACATGCAAATTTCTCCCTGGAAAATCACTTAATCTTTGTCTGCCTCAGTTCTCTTAATTATGAAATGAGGATAATAATAATATCTACCTTGTTATAAAGAAGAAATAACATTACAATTGTAAAGTACTAAGCTTAAGCATAGGGTTAGGCCCATATATAAAAGTTAGCTATTATTATTGTCACTTGACTTTAATTGTCTTACTTTGTTTCTTTGTTATCCTCCAGGTTCCAGTGACTTCCTGATAAAACAACCCATAACAAAGGTAAAGAGGCCTCTGTTTTGTCTTAGCTCTATGATTGTTAGCAGTAATTTTGGTAAATCACTTAACCTTTCTCTATCTCAATTATCTCATCTTATGAGATAGTATTATTTACCCTACCCTTATCAGATAGTATTTAATGAATATTTACAATATTTTGGAAAGTATAAGGTACTATAGGAGCATAAGGTGTGAGATTATTTCCTCTCCCGAAGTGCCTCTCTTAACAGTAGGCCTCTGTGTTTTCTAAGAGATCCTTTCCAACCATGGCCTTTGCGAAGCTTCCTTGTTCTCCTTCCTCTCCAACTGCTCCTTCAATACTTTTCAGCTGTTCTCATTTTTATGATTTGACACTGCCAATTTTGTTTTCCCTCTAATAATTCTTCAACCTATTAATCATATCAATGTGCTATCAATATTTTTTTTTAGTCTTCACACATTATCATAAGATGGGTTATTTTTTCCACCTGTTTTTCTACAGTGCCAACATATCCTATGTCTGAGTCCAAAAGATCACACCTGTGCAATTTGGAAAGCATCCAATAAACTCTGTAAAATTTTAAATTACATTATATTTAATTTAGCCTATTTTGATATAGTATCAGTGAAATCAAGTATCCCATTTCATAGATTTTTTTCACTAATTGCACATTTGGATTCCATTCTTATTTTTTTTTTTTTTTTTTTTTCCCATAGCTCAACCAATTTTTCTAGGTAGATTTGTTCCTTAAAAAAAAAAAAAAAAAAGAAGCTTTAAAAATATTTCCCACTTAGATCATATATTAACATTTTAAAGCCACAGTAGAATTAATCCATATTTTAATAGATTTTTAAACTTTGGGAAATTCAATGAAGCTTATCATGGAAAATTATGTATCAGCCCTTGTCCTCTGCTCCTTTTTTTTTTTTTTTTTTTTTTTTTTTAAAGCATATTTCAGTAGTTAGTTACAGGTTTATCTTCAATTAAAAAATTGTAATAATTATTTCCATACAATTTGTTTACCTGAGTTCATACTTTTCCAAAATGGATTTTTCCTTTCAAACAAATTTCCCAATAGAATATATAGATCATATAGATGCAATGCCAGTGGCAGTGCAGAGAGATCTGAGAATTGGGGTGTGAGAATCCCCTCTGGGGCACAGGTCCAATGTGAAAGAATTCACAAAGCTGAAATCTGAATGTGGCAAGAAAAGGAATTTTTGTTGGCATTGAGAAGCTAGCTTTGCTAGGACGACAGACTCCTCAGTGGCAATGTCCTGTCAGAGAAATAAAGATTATCACAAAGAAGAGTGTATCTTCACAGCAGGCAAGAGTCCTGTCAGGTAGCTTGGCAAAACAAGCCTACTTTGGGCTTCTGCAGAAATTTAGAGTTCAGAATTGTCCTTTTCAGCAGTCTGAGGCTAGTGCTTCCATTCAAAATTAAATGAAAATTCCTTAATGTTGGCAATGCCCCCAGGCCTAGATTTCCAATTGAAAAGACAGTACTTATTTTGTAATTTCAAGCCACTCAATAGGAATTGCAGACCCAGATCTCCAAATGAATAAGACCACTTAAATTCGAGCTACTGGGAGTGGTCCTGGGCTAATCTTCAACTCAATAGAAGAAGGTGTAGCTAGGCCCTGCCAAGATTTCCTACAGAATGAAGGGTGCATCTCTGTCAAAGGAGAGTTTCAATGTTCACCTTCATTGCTTCTCCCCAAAAGTCAAGGGGGACAGTTTCAGGGTTCACCCCTGTTAATATCTTTTTTACTAGACCCAAAATATTGGAAATATCACTGCTTTTGTCTTGTGATGTGTTAGTCTGTCAATAAGCATTTTTTGGTGCTTACAATGTATTTAATCTTTCAATGTATTAGGCACTCTACTAAGTCCTGATGATATAAAGAAAAATACATTCTTATGCTCATATAAGAAGCTCATATTCTAATAGAGAAGATAATTATTCCTCCTGGACTATTCCCTAATTTGCTCTATTGCCATATTGGGCTACTTTACCTCCCAGAGAATCATGTCATTTAGGTCTGTTGGATTATTGATGTGATTGCCTGAGAATATATCAGAAAGAAATACCTGTCACAATATTCACTTTCTTCTGGACTTATTCTCTGGCCTACTCCTTATTCATACTGCCTACTTTGCCCACACACAGGTACATAACTTCACATTCTACTTCCCTCTTGATATATCATCTTGGTGGGAGTAAGTACGATCTTTTTTCTCCAGTGCTTGGCATATATTATGCACTCAATGTTTGCCTGCATATCTATCTCTCTGTCTATCTATCTAAATAACTATCTGTTTGTGTATCTATCTATGTATCTATAGATATATAGAAATAGATATGTAGATAAATATAAATATAGATATGATATCCAATGTAAATGCATGGTAATCACATAGAGAAGGCAAATGTCATCTTTTGACCAACAGTTATTAAGAATAATCTACTATTGTTTTCACAATGTAATGTAATAAAAGTTACATTCAGTCAAGAGATCATGAAAAAATTAAAAATTAAATCATCTAATCCTAAAAAATAAATACATCAAATAAAAAAGTCTAGAAATAATAATTTCAATAAAGAGAATGACAATGAGACAAAATACCAAAATTTATGAAATACAGCTAAAGCAGTACTCAGAAAAAATTACCTCTAAATAAATACTTTCATCAATAAAATAAAGAAAGAGAAGATCAATGAATTAGGCAAGCACTTTTTTAAATAATAAAAAAATAGCAAATTAAAAATCCCCAATTAGATATCAAATATAAATTTTGAAAATCAAAGGACCAATTAGTAAAGTTGAAAGTAAGCAAGACATTGAGCTAGTAAATAAAACTTGAGCTGGTTTTATGGGATAGGAGGAAGCAATAAACTCTTTTAAAAATTGTTTAATTTTATTCAAGTAAGAAGAAAACCAAATTGCTAGTATTAAAAATGAGAAGAGTGGGTACAACATCAATGAAGATGAAATTAAGCAATTATTAAGAGTTATTTTGCCCAATAATTTGTCAATAAATGTGACTAAATGAAATGGTTGAATATTTACAAATAAATCACAGAAGGGGAAATAGCTTACATAATTCCATTTTATGAAAAGAAATTGAACAAGTCATCAATTAACTATCTAATACAAAAAAATTCTAAGGATGAGGAATTTAAAAGTGAATTCTGCCAAACATTTAAAACACAATAAATTCTAATACCATATAAATTATTTGGGAAAATAAGCAAAGAAGGACTCCCACCAAATTATTTTTTATGATACAAATATGTTTTTAATATTGTTTTGAAACCTAAGCCAAAGAAAGTAAAAAAAAGAAAGAAAGAAAGAAAGAAAGAAAGAAAGAAAGAAAGAAAGAAAGAAAGAAAGAAAGAAAGAAAGAAAGAAAAAGAAAAAAGAAAAATAATAGATTAATTTTCTTGAGGAATATTGCTACAAAAAAATTAAATAAAACAATATCAAGGAGGTTAAAGTAATATATCACAAAGATCATACATTATAATCAGGTAGTATTTATATTAGGACTCAAGGGCTAACATTAGAAAAAGTATCAACATAATTAATTAAATCAATAATAAAGCCAACAAAAATGTTATGATTATCTTAATTTTTGTATAATTATTCCAACTCTTTATGACTCAATGGACCACAGTCAGGATTATATTCTCCAATATACCTTGACCTCTGTTTAAGATCATGTTCATTTCTTTCATGATATTATCTATTCATTTCATTTTATGCCATTCTCTTCTCCTTTTAAGTTCAATTATTTCCAAACTCAGGAACTTTTCCAGTGAGTTTAATCTATTCATTTTGTGGCCAAAGTGTTTAAGCTTCAGCCTCAATATTTGACCTTCCAATAAGTAGCCTGAATTAATTTCTTGAACTATTGATTGATCTAATCTCTTTGTTCAAGGAACTCTTTAAAGTCTTTTATAGCACTATAATTTTAAATCATCAATTCTGCAGGTTTCACCTTTCCTTATAGTTCAACTATCACAATTATATATTATTACTAGATAAAACCATATCTTTGACACCATGTATCTTTGTTGGCAAAGAAATGCCTCTGATATTTAGTATGCTAAACAGTTTCCATAACTCTCCTTTGAAAGAACAAACATCTTTTCATTTCATGACTGTAGTTGTCATCTGCAGTGATCTTTGAGCCTAAGGATATAACAATCAGAACTGCTCCCATTTTTCTCTCTCTATTTTCTAGGAAGTTATGGAATCATTTGTCATTTTATTTTTTTGAAGGGAGAAAGTGATTATGTTAAATCTCAATTCAGATTTTACATTCTCCTCTTTTTTGTTTATCAACAGCTTTTTAAATTCTTTTTCACTTTCTACCATCAGAGTAATATCATCTGCATTTCTGAGATTATTGATAATTTTCCCTGAAACTTTATTTCTGACATTTGATTTGTCCACTTTAGTATTCTTCATGATATACACTGAAATAATAAGCCGACAATCTACAACCTTATCACACTTTCCCTAACTTAAACCAATCAGTTGCTCCATGTCCAGTTCTAACTCTTGTTTCTTAAACCACAAACAGGTTCCTCAAAAGACAAGGAAGATGATCTGTTGCTTCCATATCTAAAAAAAGTTTGCCACATTTTGTTCTGATTCAAAAACTAAGGCTTTAGTGTAGATAATAAAGTTAAAGTAGATGTTTTATGGTGGTTGTTGTTTTTTTTCCTAATCCAGCTAATGTTGACAATTTGGTGACCAGTTCCTTTGTCTCTTCAAAATCAAACATCTCTTCTGGCAATTCTCAGTTTACATACTGTTAAAGCCTACTTTACAGAATTTTAAGCATAATCTTGCTAGCTTGTGAATTTAACACAATTATTTGGTTATTTGAATATCTGGGATAGCCCATCTTTAGGATTAGGATATAAACTGATCTTTTTAAAATGAGTAATCACTGTTGAATTTTTCAAATTTTTTGGTATAATGAATACAGCAATTTAACAGTATCTTTTTTAGGATTAAAAAGAAAAACTCAGCTGGAATTCTAACACCTCCACTAGCCTTATTGTTAGCAATACTTCCTAAAATCTATTTGACTTCATTTTCAAGAATGTCTGGATCAGGAATTATATATCATTATCAGTGATAATGATCATTCTTGTATTGTTCTTGTGCAGTTCTTTAGAATCTATTCTGTTTTGGTTAAGTGGACAATTTTTGTATTTTTACATGTACATTTTTGTATGAAATATCCTTTTGCTATCTCTAATTTTCCTGAAATGTCTTATTTTCTTTTTTTTTTCTTTGCATTGCTCTTTTAAGAAAACTTTCTTGGGGGCAGAGACAAGATGGTAAAGAGCAAACACAACTTTCTATGACCTCCTTTGACCTTCTCTCAAATCAACAGTAGATGAAGCCTCTAAACTGGTTTTGGAGTTAAAGAACGCATAAATACAACATATTTTTAGCAGAAGATACCTTTAAAGGACTTCAGAACAGGTCTGTTTCAAATGGCAAGGGGGACAGTCTGCTGAGCCCAGACCACAGCACAGGGAGCTGGAGCAAGAAGCAGGAGCAGAGAGCCAAAGTGTTGCAGCATCAGTGCCCCTGAGGAATCTTATGTGAGGCTCTTAGGCTACTCTGGCATAGTTGTAAACAGGTGTTATCAGGGTTGTTGTAAAACACCAGAAAATACAAAAATTGCAAAGAAGAACTCAGCACCTGGCCAAGATCAACCAGCATCAAAAGTCAGTCAGAACATGGCTGCAGGACAAACGAAAGCAGCTATCACCCCTTTGCTTTAAGAAGAGATCATAATCCTTTAAAAAATGAACAAAAGAGCAAAAAAAAACTCTGACCATAGACAACTTTTATGAAGAGAGAGAATAGATCTCAAACCTTGAGGTTCCTGAAGGCCAATCACCTCCAGATGAAGTACCAAAAGAAGATATGATCTGGTCCCATTTCACAAGACATTCTTGGAAGATTTCAAAAAAGGATCTAAAAAAAGAGTTAGAAGAAAAATGGGGAAAGAAATGAGATCTTTGCAAGAGAGTATGAAAAAGGAAAAACAAATTACCTGAAGAAAAATTCTTTAAAAATAGACAGAAATTCATTAGGATAATGAAATAGGAAAAGCATATAATCCCTTACAAATAGATATGAAAACAGGAACAAATAATGATGAATGTTGGAGGGGATGTGGGAAAACTGGGACACTGATACATTGTTGGTGGAGTTGTGAAAGAATCCAGCCATTCTGGAGAGCAATTTGGAACTATGCCCAAAAAGTTATCAAACTGTGCATACCCTTTGACCCAGCATTGCTGTTATTGGGATTATATCCCAAAGATATACTAAAGAGTGGAAAGGGACCTGTATGTGCCAAAATGTTTGTGGCAGCTCTTTTTGTTGTAGCTAGAAACTGGAAGTTGAATGGATGTCCATCAATTGGAGAATGGTTGGGTAAATTGTGGTATATGAAGGTTATGGAATATTATTGCTCTGTAAGAAATGACCAGCAAAAGGAATACAGAGAGGCTTGGAGAGACTTAAATCAACTGTTGCTGAGTGAAATGAGCAGAACCAGAAGATCACTGTACACTTCAACAAGAATACTGTATGAGGATGTATTCTGATGGAAGTGGAAATCTTCAACATAAAGAAGATCCAACTCACTTCCAGTTGATCAATGATGGACAGAAATAACTACACCCAGAGAAGGAACACTGGGAAGTGAATGTAAATTGTTAGCACTACTGTCTATCTACCCAGGTTACTTATACCTTCGGAAGCTAAAAATTAATGTGCAACAAGAAAATGGTATTTACACACATATATTGTATCTAGGTTATATTGTAACACATGTAAAATGTATGGGATTACCTGTCATCAGGGGGAGGGAGTGGAGGGAGGGAGGGAATAATTTGGAAAAATGAATAAAAAAAAACAAAACAAAAAACAAATAGATATGAAAAAAATACCAATCTTTGAAAAACAGAATTTGTGAAAAAGAAAAAAAATACAATGAACAAAACAATTCAATTGTCCAAATACAAAAGGAGCTAAAAAAAAAGGTAACTGAAGAAAATAATACACTAAAAATTATAATTGAACAGGTGGAAGTGAATGACTTAATAAGAATTCAAGAATCAGTCAAATAAAACAAGAAAAAAAAGAGAGAGAAAAAAGAAAAAAAGAGAATAAAACATGAAATATCTCCTGCAGAAAACAACTGAAAGACTTCCTGAAAGCCATGATGAAAAAAAAAAAAAAGAACCTAGACATTATCTTACAGGAAATTATAAGGGAAAACTGCCCTGATGTCTTAGAATCTGAAGTTAAAAAAATAGCTATTGAAAGAATTCACTGATCACCTCCTAAAAGAGACTCTAAAATTAGAGCCCCCAAAGACTATCATGGATAAATTTTAGAACTATCGCACCAAAGAAAAGATATTGCAAGCAGCCATAATGAAACAATTTTAAATACCAATGAGCCACAATTAGGATTAACCAAGACCTAGCAGTTTCCACTTTAAATGGCAAAAGGCAAAGAACCTTAGATTACAACCAAGAATAAGCTATCCAGCTAAAATGAGCATTATCTTTCAGGGGAAAAAAATTGACATTCAATGATATAGGTGAATTTCATCAGTTTCTAATAAAAAGACCAGAGTTGAACAAAAAAAAAAAAAAAAAAAAAAAAAAAATGATCTCCAAACACAGAACTCAAGAAACGCATAAAAAGGTAAAAAGGAAAGAATTCTTGAGAATTGTATTTTGGTTATGTGTATACTTAAGAGAGTGTGAGTATAATTTGATTTTATTATGATAATATGAAAAAGAAACTAGAGGTGGAAAGGGGATTTTACTAGAAAAAAGAGGGAAAAGGAGGTTAAAATAGGGAAATTACATTTCATGAAGTGGCAAAGAAGACTTATTATAATTGAGGGAAAGAAAGGAGGGGCATGAGTATTGTGTGAATCTTACTCTCATCATATTTGGCTTAAGGAGAGAATATCAGACATATTTGATTTCATAGAGAAAGTTGTCTCATTTTATAGGGAAGGGAAAACAGTAGTAGTAGGGGAAAGTTGTAAGAAAAGGGGAGAGGCTTGAAAGGGGAAGAGTTGTTTGAGGGAGGTGTCATCAAAAGCAAAATACTGGGGAGGAGGGAAGAGGGAAACGAAAGATAAAAGCATGCATTAGGGTAAATAAGATAGCAGGAAATACTGAATTAATTATTTTAACTGTGAATGTGAATGGGATGAACTCTCCCATAAAATGGAGGGGGATATCAGACTGGATTAACAGTCAGAATCCTACAATATGTTGTTTAAAAGAAACACATTTAAAATAGAGTGATACATAGAAAGTGAAGGAGCAGAATCTATTATGCTTCAGGTAAAATTTTAAAAAAGCAGGAGTAGCAATCCTGATCTCAGATCAAGTAAAAGCAAAGATAGATCTAATAAAAAGAGATAAGGAAGGAAATTATATTTAACTAAAGGGTACCATAGATAATGAAGCACTATCAGTACTAAACATATATGCACCAAGTGGTATAGCATCCAAATTCCTAGAGGAAAAGCAAGAGTATACTGGTGGGGTATGTCAACATGGCTCTTTCAGAACTAGATAAATCAAACCACAAAATAAATAAGAAAGAAGTTAAGGAGGTAAACAGAATGTAGAAAAGTTAGGTATGATAGATCTTTGGATAAAATTGAATGGAAACTGGAGTTTACTTTTTTTCTCAGCAGTTCATGGAACCTACACAAAAATTAGGGCATAAAACCCTCAAAATCAAATACAGAAAGGCAGAATTAGGAAAGGCATTTTTTTCATATCATGATGCAATAAAAATCACATGCATTATAATAACAGGAGAAAATAGACCAAAACTTAATTGGAAATTAAATAATTTAATCCTAAAGAATGAATGGGTAAAACAACAAATCATTGATACAATCAATAACTTCAACTAAGAAAATGACAATAATGTGGCAATATACCAAAATTTGTGGAATGCAGCCAAAACTTTCATAAGGGGAAATTTTATATCTCTAGATCTTACTTGCGTAAAATAGAGAAAGAGAAGATCAATATATTGAGTTTATAACTAAAAAAAGCTAGAAAAAGAACAAATTAAAAACTCTTAAATACCAAATTTTAAATTCTGAAAATGAAAGGAGAGATTAATAAAATTGAAAATAAGAAAACTATTGTATTAATAAATGTAGTGTGTTTTCTAGAGTTCCCACACTGAGGTGACAAAATATACCATCCAGACTAGCTCTCTGGAGCATCTCGAGATCAACCTGAGTCCTTGGTCTTAGTGGATGAGAAAAGAAGGCAGGAGACCCACGAGGATGATCAAAGATAGTCCCCTTATTTCAAGTCCTCTTAGCCCTTAAATACCTTAGTATGATTACATCACTATAGCACACTGAACAAGTGCCATCTATAGTAGCATTATATCACCACAGCACATTGTGCAAGTGCTAACTATAAGCACCCTGCTATTGATATGTAAATGACTCTCTTTACTATAAGTATCTCTTGCTTCAAGTAGAAGTAGTGGTCTCACCTCTTTGACTTCTCAGGAAGGATTAGAGCCATAGGGGAAATGGGAAGCCAAACCAGACATTGTCAGCAGGTTCCCTCTGGGCTGAAGCATCTTATACCCCAGAGTTTCCCCATTATCTACAATCCTCTATAAATAAGTAAAACTAAGGTTTGGTTTTATGAAAAAATTAACAAAATAGATAAACCTTTAGTTAATTTGATTAGACAAAGGAAAGAAGAAAATCAAATTATTAGTCTCAAAAATAAAAAGGGAGAACTTTCCACTGATGAAGAGGAAATCAGAACAATAATTTGGAGTTATTTTGCCTAATTATATGCCAATAAATTTGATAATCTAACTGAAATGGAGGAATATCTACAAAAATATAGATTGCCCAGGTTAAGAGAAGAAGAAATAAATTATTTACATAGTCCCATTTTAGAAAAAGAAATAGAACAAGTTTTAATCAACCCCCTAAGAAAAAATCTCCAGGGCCAGATGGATTTACATTTGAATTCTACCAAACATTTAAAGAACAATTTCTTATATAAACTATTTGAAAACATAGGGAAGTGAGTCCCACCAAATTCCTTTTATGACACAGATATGGTGCTGATAGCTAAATCAGGTAGGGAGACCTGAGAAAGAATAAAGAAAGAAAATTATAGACCAATTTCCCTAATGAATATTGATGCAAAAGTCTTAAATAAAATATTAGCAGAGTTACAGAAAGTCATCCCCAAAATAATATGCTATGACCAAGTAAGCTTTATAGATCAGGAATGCAGGGCTAGTTCAATATTAGGAAAACTATTAGCATAATTAACTATATCAATAATCAAACTAACTAAAAAATCATGATTATCTCAAATGCAGAAAAAATATGTAATGGGAGTGAAACAAGGTGATTAAAGGAATTAGGGTAGCTAAGGATGAATCCAAATTATCACTCTTTGCAGATGATATGATGGTATACTTAGAGAAACCTAGAGAGTCTATTAAAAAAAAAAACACTAGAAATAATTCACATCTTTAGCAAAGTTGCAGAATACAAAATAACTCCACATAAATCATCAGCATTTTTCTACATTACTAACAAAGTCCAGCAGCAAGAAATTAAAAAAATAAATTCCATTCAAAAAAAAACTGTCCATAGTATAAAATTTTAAGGAATCTATCTGCCAAAAGAAAGTCAGGAACTATATGAACACAACTACAAAACACTTTCCACACAGTTAGATCTAATCAGTTGGAAAAAAATATCAAGTGCTCATGAATAGCCTGAGCAAATATAACAAAAATGGCACTACTACCTAAATTAATCCACTTTTTTTAGTGCCATACCAATCAAACTCCCAAGAAATTGTTTTATAGACCTAGAAAAAATAATAACAAACTTCATCTAGAAGAACAAAAGGTCAAAAATTTCAAGGGAATTAATGGGAAAAAATTCCAATGAAGGTGTCTTAGCTGTGCCAGACCTAAAACTATATTATAAAACAGTGATCATCAAAACCTTTTGTACTGGCTAAGAAACAGAGTAGTTGATCAATGGAAGAGGTTAGGATCACAGGACAAAATAGTCAATAACAATAGCAACCTAATGTTTAACAAAGCCAAAGGCCCCAGCTTTTGGAATAAGAACTCATTTTTTGACAAAAATTTCAGGGAAAACTAGAAACTAGTATGGTAGAAACAAGGCATTGACTCATACTAACACCATATATCAAAATAAGATCAAAATGATTTCATGATTTAGACAAAGAGTAATATTATAAACAAATTAGAATACCCCCCAGAGTTTCTGGTCAAAGCAGAAACGATTGATGTTTACAATTCAATTTGAGTCAATCAGGAACCAAACAATAACTAAATGGGACATTGTAGAATGCCTTCTAATTGTAGGAATACTTGTGTATCTGACTTCAGAATTGTTTTTAAGAACTAAAATCTCATTTATAGTAGTGATTTTGATAGATTTATATGTTCATAATGAACTACAACTTTCTTTTTAAAGCACACTTATTAAATACCTAAAATTTGCAAAATACTGTGTGGTGCTACAGACAGAAAAGCAATTGAACTGTTCCTGTTTTTATGGAACTTCTACAGTGGAAATTTGTTCTAAAGGCTTATTGGCCTTTGAAGATTATTTAGGAGTGGATTGATGATATAGTGAAATATTTGTTTTGAGAATATCATTTGGCACCTCTATAAAAGATGTAATGGAATAGAGAAGGGTAAGATGAATTATGAGACTTATAATATTGAGATAAGAAGTGACCAAAACCAGACCCATTTGCATGAGTGGAGAGAAGATTATAAATGTGTTGAAAAGATAAAATCTATAACTTGACAACTGAATGAATATGGGAGTTGGAGAAGAATGAAGAGTAAGGATAACTCCAAAATTCTAAATATATAGTTTGGAAAGAAGTTGGTACTAACAAAAGAAATGGGAAGTTTTGATCAAGAATGGATCTTGGAAGAAGTGAAATGATTTGTGATTTGGATGTAGTGAATATAATATGCTCATGGAACACCCTAATGTAAATATCTAGCAGCCACTTGGTATTAACAATAATAAATCAAAAGAAGCAAATCTTAAAAATCATGTTACTATTATTTGAATTTCTCTGTAATATTCTGATTACTGACTGTTCTGCTTATTCCCATATAAGACAAGGACCAAATTATCTGAGAGAGTGTTTTATAACTAGCCACTGTGAAAATGATCTCTTCTATTGTCCCAATAAAGATTTGAAAACAGAATTTTCTCCAGTTTTTATTTAATCAAACTAAGTACAGTTCAATGTTAACTTTTATCATGATTGCCAGGATATCTTAAAAGTTTTTTTTAATCCAATGTTTAATGTTAATTTAATGTTCAAATATAAAATTGCTTGTAAGTGAATTAAATATATATATATATATATATATATATATATATACATATATATTTACCTAAATTATATGGAAAATTGAAAAACACCAATAATATAAAACATACATATACGTATGCATGCACATACATACATACACATACACACACATGCACACTGACATTCAAGATTTCCAAACTGAACCAGATTTAATAATTTGGAACTCATTTATAAGCTTACTATGTATCTTTCTGATCCCTACTCAGGTAAGTCAAGGTTTTAAATGGTATGATGAAAACATTACAGAAATCTTCAAGGGACCACACACTTTCAAGGTTTTCTAAGCAGTTGAGATAAGGGCTAACTTTAGAATGTTATTTTTCTGACTAAATAAAAGCTACAGAAATTCTTAAGTTTATGAACTTTATTGAGACAATATAAGAAATCACACTTACAGGATTGAGGATGAGGAATAATCTTAAACTTTAACTGGTTCTCCTCTTGCATGTGAGGAAATAAAAGATCAGTAAGATGCAATGACAACAAAAATCACACAGATTATAAAACTTGGAGTTGAAAAAAAATCAACATTTCCCCAGTATAAAACGATATAACTGCATATAAGAGTATACATATATATGTATATAGATATAGATAGATAGAAAGATAGATGTATATATAAAATCATATATATATAAAACTATACATAGAGACATATATGTATATATGAATGTATATAAAATATAAATATATGTGTATATATGTATACTCACACACTAATAAATACAAATTGAGAAGGAAATGGAAGTTAGAGACCTTTAGGTTTGCATACTTTCTTTTGTTAACTCATCTATAATAAATATAATTGAGAGGAAACAATTGAAAGGTTAAATGACTTGTCCACAGTCATTACATTACAAGAAGGCTTTGGATCCAGGTCTTTTTTGTTATCAAGGCTGATGTTCTCTCTATTATTCTGTAATCTCTCATCATACTTGCTACCTTTCTAATTCATCAGTTTATTCACATTCTGTTGTCACTACCCTAACTAATTCAAGCCTTTACCATCTTATGAAACTGCCTTTTATAACAAATTAATTTCTTGCCTGGATCATTTATTTGAAGAACAATTTGGATTAACCATAATGCACTTCTCTACAATCTTTACCTGAGTTCTTTAGATCTTTCTGCCTCTACTTGAAATGCCACCTCTCTGGAATTCACTGCACCAAAATCTTTACTTGAGGAAGTGCCAATATCTGCTAAGTCTTATTTTTCTCTCTTTTTTGGTTCATGACTCTCCAATTTTTATATTGTTTCTGTTCTCTTTAATGTGTTCCTTTCCTTCATTAGAATTTAAATTCTTTATCCAATTCTTCCTTTGCAACAACAACAACAAGATTCAGTTCTGCACATATATATTGTACCTAAGATATACTATAACATATTTAATATGTATGGGAATGCCTGCCCTCTAGGGGAGATGGTGGAGGGAGGGAGGGGAAAATTCGGAACAGAAGGGAGTACAAGGGATAATGCTGTAAAAAAAAATTTACCTATGCATATGTACTGTCAAAAAATGTTATAATTATAAAATTAATTTTAAAAAATAAAAAAAAAAGAATTTAAATTATTTGAAGGTTTGGTCTGTCTTTTTTTTTCTTTTTTGATTGATATTTGGATTCTCAGGATCTAACATAGTCCTAGCACAAAGTTCTTAATAAATGTTCCATCTAGCTATCAAGTATATTGTAGAAGCCTCCTATGATTACTCCAATTATAGTGTCCCTTGACCCAAAGCTAGAACATAAACATTTAGAGGGCAAGAGCTATTTTATTATTATTATCATAGGTTCTATATCCTTAGCATATAGCACAATACCTTATATGAAGTAGATGTTTGGTATTCCTTCCTTCCTTCCTTCCTTCCTTCCTTCCTTCCTTCCTTCCTTCCTTCCTTCCTTCCTTCCTTCCTTCCTTCCTTCCTTCCTTCTTTCTTTCTTTCTTTCTTTCTTTCTTTCTTTCTTTCTTTCTTTCTTTCTTTCTTTCTTTCTTTCTTTCTTTCTTTCTTTCTTTCTTTTCTTTCTTTCTTTCTTTCTTTCTTTCTTTTCTTTCTTTCTTTCTTTCTTTCTTTCTTTCTTTCTTTCTTTCTTTCTCTTTCTTTCTTTCTCTTCTCTCTCTCTCTCTCTCTCTTTCTCTCTCTCTCTTTCTTTCTTTCTTTCTTTCTTTCTTTCTTTCTTTCTTTTCTTTCTTTCTTTCTTTCTTTCTTTCTTTCTTTCTTTCTTTTCTTTCTTTCTTTCTTTCTTTCTTTCTTTCTTCTCCTATCTCAATCTCTTACTCATCTCCTTTTGGTTTCATTTGTATCTTTTTGAAGCTAACTCATAGATCTATATAATACATCTTCAGTCTCTCAATTGAGTTTCATCAACTGATTATTAGATGTTTCAAATATATCATATTCCAAAATATGTATCTCTTCCTTAAACCTACCTTATACTTTACTTTGATACTCATGACAAGGGAAGAACTGTTCTTCCAATCTCCTAGGTCATAACCTCAATGTTATTTTTCACCTCTTACTAATCCTTACTGAGCAGTTACCAAATTTTATCATATCTAAATGATAAATGATCAATGTCTTCATTAAATCTCACATTTCTTATTGCTTCTCTGTATTGTGCTCACATAGCTACAAGCTTAGTTTAAGATCTATAAGATATTTACCCTTATCCTGCTCCCATTTCTATTCTCTTCTATGATAACAGTCTCCTAATTGGCATATCTGCTTAAACTTTGTTTCCAATCAATCCATTTTTCAGATGCTAAAGTGTTTTGGTTTTCCTTAAATGTTGATCTCCTACTCAACCAACTCCAGTGGCTCCCATTTGATCAAAAATATATATTTGTTAGTTACCATGTGAAAGGCATAATTCAGGCCCTTTGGAAGCTGGGGGATAGAAAAATAAGACATTGTTCTTGGATTCTAAGACAAATAAATATTTCTTTGTTTAACTTTTAAAGTTCTTCATAACCTTGTTCCAACCTTGTTACAACCTATCTTTTTAATTTCGTTATACACTTTCTCTTTTTATACTCCATGATTCAACTACATTGGTCTGTTTCTTATTCTTCATACCTGGCATTTCTCATCTTTATATCTCTGTACTGTTCCTCATGTCTGGCATAATTCTGTTCTCTCTTCTACCTCACTAATTCCCTTACTCTGTTCCAAAACATGACTGAAGCACCACATTTTACAGGACACCTATCCTGACTCAGCTTCTTTTCAAAAATATTAGAAATGTTTTTCCCTTATTAACTTGAATTAATCTTGTATTTATTTTTTTTAAATGTGAATTTCTATCAAAACAATTTAATTTCCTTGAGAGTAGCCATTATTTTAATTTGTAACTTTATTTTCCCACAGTCTAGCATAGTACTTGACATATAGTATAGGTAATTAATAAATATTTATTGACTGATTGATTAATTTGCTATATTGAACAGAATTGATTTTTCCTAGACATTAAAACTAGACTAATCTTTATAACACATAGCTTCCATAATGGGTTCCTCTAATTAAATAATCTCCAATATCTCACTGTAATCTACAGAATATTCAAGGGCCTGATATTCAAGGCCCTTCATACTTGATATCAATTCACCATTCTATTTTCAGTTCCCATTTTATGTATAACTAAAGAGACAAGCAATATACATTTATTAATCACCTATGAAGCACTGAACAAGAACAGGATACAAAATAAAAATAACATAGTCCTTGACCACAAAGAAAATAATCTAGTTGTCAGAAGAGTGTATGTGTGTGTGTGTGTGTGTGTGTGTGTGTGTGTGTGTGTTTGTAAGAATGATTTAACAGAGGTTGATGACAGCAAAGGAGACTTCCAAGTTAAGTGCACTAAGAATATTTCATTTCATTACCAATTCTATGCTCAAATCTATCCCTTCTGCTTTAATTTCTCTGTTGACCTCCAATCTTAGATCCACAACTGCCTCTCAAATATTAAAATATATTGATATCTTAAACTTAATATCTCTGAAAGAGGATTTAATAGCTTTCCTTCTAAATACTCTCTACTACTATCTTCTCATTACTACATAGCACAATACTATCCTCCTAGTCCCTCAGGCTCTCAACCCAGGAGTTATGTTCAGATCTCTCTATCTCGCATCACTCTCACCATTTCACATAACCAGTCTATTGCTAAGGCCTGTTGATTTCACCTTTGAAAAATCTCTTCAATACATCCTTTTCTCTCCTCTGACACTGCCACCACTTTGATAGAGAGTCTCATCATTTCATGCCTGAAATGTTGTAATAGCTACAGGAAGGTATGTCTAACTCAAGTTCTTCTACACTCCAATCTATTTTTCATTCAGCCAATCAAAATAATTTTCCTAAAACACAGGTCCAATCATATTCACACAGCACACATAAACATACATAGTAAACTCCAGTGTTTCCCTCTATTTCCAGGAAATCCTCTATCTTATGTTCATAGCCTTTTATAAATAGCTACCTCTTACTTTTCCAGTCTTCTTTTACTTTGATCCTTGCCATGTACTCTTTGATCCAGTGATATCGGTCTCTTTGGTGTTCCGTGAACAAGATACCCCATCTTTCAGATCCAGCTATTTTCTCTAGTTTTTGCCCACCTTGGAATGCTCCCCCATCCTCATCTCTACCTACTAACTTCACTAGCTTCCTTCAAATACCAACTAAAATTACTCTTTTACTGGAAAGCTTTCTTAAGTTCTCTTAATTCTGGTGTCATCTCTCTTATTTATTTCTTATTTGTTTTGTATATTATAGCTTATTTGTACAAATCTGTTTGTGTGCTATGTCCCCCATTAATTTGGGACTTCCTTGAGGGCAAAGACTTTCTTTTGTCTTTTTATGTATCCAGTAGAAAATCTGGCACACAATGTGTGCCAATTGACTACTAAGAAAAATTGGATGAGATTTTCACTTTCAGAAAAATTAAGGCGTTCATTCAGTCCTTACTATGATCTAGGTACTGTTTTATGCTCTGGAGATATAAATAAAATAAATGAAGCTATTTCTATTGACAAAGATCTTATATTCAAATGAAAACAAAGGTATCAGTGAGTGGAAATATGCAGAAGAATGAATTCCATGCCATCATGATGGCCTCTATAAATGCAGCAAGGAAGGAGATGAGATAGCAGAACAAAAATGGGTGATATCCATAACCCCAAATAGACTGGGATGGACAGTGTGTGAAGAGGGAATGACTAAAATGATACTGATAATATGGGTTCAGGTTATATTTGGGGGATAAAGAAGGTCTAAAATGCCAGGCTCAACTGGGACAGTTGAATTTATAAAGCCTAAAACACAGGCCTATGAAGAGCCTTCTTCACTTTCCCCAAGTAAATATAACAGTAGAAGTCATACTTAATTCACTTTATTATCTCTGGGCCTTAGTTGTTACTGGGATTCCAAGGAGTAAGCCTAGGGGAAAAAAAAGGTGGTTTCATGACTTATCACCCTAAGTGGTTAGCCATAGGGTGCCATTAGAGTTAGCTCAGAAGGCAATGTTTTGCTAGCCCTAGAATAATTATGCTGAATATTCAGGATCTTCTGGGAGGGTTAATTGGGGGAAATGAAATACTCAGCTTCTGTGCTGTGAAACTGCCGTTATTAAGTTGTGAACATGTTGCAGTTACAGTCACATTGGACATCAACAAAATGATGCTTTGTACAAGCATGTTTTTCTGTCCTTTAAAAGTCTCTGCTTCCACAGACAAAAGAAGTCAACATTTTACATTGTAATGCAATTGAATTTACCTGTAGGGTACAAAAGAACCTATAGTAATGACAAATGAGTCTATATATGGAACAAGGGAAATCCTTAAGACAATAGGATATGCTTTAGTATAATCATCAGTGAAAATCAGTGGTTTTGTGAAAAGAGTATTTCATTTTCTATTTTTTTCAAGTCAAATTTCTAGGAAGGTGAAGAAGAAAGACAGAGACAGAGAGAGGGGGGGGAGAGAGAGAGAGAGAGAGAGAGAGAGAGAGAGAGAGAGAGAGAGAGAGAGAGAGAGAGAGAGAGAGAAAGAGAGAGAGAGAAAGAGAGAGAAAAAGAGAGAGAGAGCAAGAGAGAGAAAGTGAGAGAGAGAGAGAGAGAGAGAGAGAGAGAGAGAGAGAGAGAGAGAGAGAGAGAGAGAGAGAAAAGAAACTGCCCCTTTTATTTGAAGATGAAACTTCTGAGAGGCTGGGCTGGTGCTGAATGAACCAATGTGTAACCTACTGATCTTTTTACACAGAGTACATATACAGTTTATTCTTTGGTGACCACAGCTTTCAAGGTTTTTGTTATTTTCAACTCTGTCTCTTTATTTCAGGGGTTGCCTGACCCTTTTTCTCTAAGGGCTCAGGTATAATAGTATGAACTGGACTATCTATCTATTGTAGTTACTACCCTCAGTCTCTGCACTGCTATGAAATTATTTTACCTGTGACTTTTCCCTTGACTATGGCTTCCTAGTCAAGCTGATAATGAGCTTTCACTCCCCTTTCCTGCCCACCATGACCAAAAAGTCTTGCTGAAATACTGGTGATCCATTCAAATTTTGGTTAGCTTTGTATTAGCTACTGTGCTAAGAAGGAAATCATTTTCAACAATATAATTTTATGAGTATAAAATTGAATAATACATGAATTTAGGTTTAGGTTGACCTAAGGCACAAAATAGGGTCCCCAATGACTTAGAATGTTTCAAATAATTTGTCCTAATTTCAGAATATATGGGCAATCAGGGACTTCTCTATGACTAGAGATCTGGGAGCTTGTGATGCCTAAGGATAAATCCCCTTTGAGGTAGGAAAGTACAATTTAGGCAACTCTTAAATTATTATACAAAGAAAAGAGCATCACCTTGCTAACAAATGTTCACCTTTTTTTTTCCTACTATGAACTGACAGTGCTCTTCCTACCATAATGAAACCAAAAGAATATTCATTCTCAACATTTTAAGTGCAATATGTTTTGGCTGAGGAGGGGAGGATTAAGGGAACAATAAGAAACATTGATCAATACTCTGTTTTTTCCTATCCAAACATGGATTTTCATTGGTGTAAAGAACTCTGTGAAGACACTCTTTTTACTAAGATATATCAGCAACTGCTTTGCAAATTAGAACTTTAGCTACATTTTAGGGGAAGACTGCAAGGCAAGTATATGCCCAGACAGTACATGTTAGAAGCAGGACTTGAACTAAGATCTTTTTCATTCCCAAACTCTGTTCTCTTATCTATCAGTGGCTTTCTAAGTGGAATTCTTATTGACTTTTTAATTCTATTTTAAAATTCATTCTCTTTTCCTTTTAAAATATAAAAATATTGTTCCCTTCCTACAAAATACCACAATCTAAGCAATGCTACAATTATACACCTTTTCCCCCATCATAACATCACTATTCTTTTTTTTTTTTTTTTTTTTTTTGTCAGAGTGACCATCACACCAGCAGTAAAAGATAAATTGTTTTGCTTAAGAATAGTAAAAATCATTAGGTTTTGGGCACCTTTCTCTATGTTTTTCTTTCCAAGATTCATGAAAATAACCCTTTAGTCATTGATAAGTATGTCTAGTTGTATATTAAGGTGGAAATAAATAAGCAAACTTTATTAAGGATAGGATTATAAAATCACAGATTTTTGAGCTTGAAAGATCCCTACAGTCCAGTTAATCCAACTCTCTCACTTTACACAGGAGGAAATTGCAGCTCAAATAGGTAAATCATCTTGCCTAAGGCCACATAGGTAATAAAAGGCGACTTAAGAATCACATGGAGGTAGAGGCAGATAGGTGGCACAGTGGATAGAACACCAGTCCTAAAGTCTGGAGGACCTGAGTTCAAATGTGGCCTTAGACACTTAACACTTCTTGGCTATGTGACCCCAGGCAAGTCACTTACCTTGAAAGAAAGAAGGCGAGGGGGAAATTCTGGGAAGGTGGCAGAGTAGGTCAGAAAATTTCAAGCTCTCCAGATTTCCCTCACAAATAGTACAAATTTGCATGTCAAGATAAACAGAGTGGTAAAAAATCAAGACAATTTGGAGCAGAACAGGGGTCTTCCTGGAACAACTTGAGAAGACTGAGAGAAAGACCCCAGCCTGAGGATTAACCTATGTGAAGTGCAAATGCCTCCAGGATAGCTCCAAACCTGGAGCTTCCTGGATTTGGCTGCAGCCTTAGCCACAACGTTCACCTCCCATACTACATTCTGAGTCAGGGATTTGAAGTGAGGAAGATTGAGGAAACCTTAACTGATTGAGAACACCAGGCCCAGTTGGCAGCCCTGGATGAGAAGAAATCAGCATACCTTGTGAGGGCAGAAGTTGGGGGACAGGAATAATGCTGCCTGCAAGCACTTGTAGGAGGGGGAAGCTTTTGATATGGAGCTCCAAATCAAAGGGGAGAGCTGAAGTGAAGCTAGAGGCACCATCCCTCCAACCCCACTATTAGAGATACTTACATTAATACTTCTCATTTAAAAAAAAAATGAATTTGCAAAGAAGAAAGAACACAACCATAGAAGCTTACTGTGAGAATAAAGAAGACTGGAGTTCATTATCAGAGGAATATAGTGAACTTTTAAAAAGCTTCTTCTATCCCAAAGAGCAGTGTTAAATGGTTACCTGCTCAGAGAAAATTTAGAGAAGAACTCAAAAAAATTAAAATCAAATGAGACTGATTGAGGAAAAAGCAAAAAAATACAAGAAAATCAAGATTATGAAAAAAAAGTTAACTTAAATAGAAGATACATAGTATTAAAGAAAAATAATTCTTTGAAAATTAGAATTGGACAAGAAGAAACCAGTAAAACTATAAGAGACCAAGAAATAACAAAACAAAATATGAAGAAAAAATACAATAGAATGTGAAACATCTTCTAAGAAAACCAACACATCTGGAGAACATATGGAGAAAAGAAAATATAAAAATTATTAGACTACCTGAAAGCTGTGACCAAAAAAACCTCCCAAAAAACTCCTTGATACAAAATGCAAGAAATAATCCAAGAAAATTGTCCTGGAATGATAGAACAGGAAGGGAAAATAGAAATAGAAAAAATCCATTCATCACCACCTCAAAGAGATCCTTTGTGGGAAATATATAGGAATATTATTGCCAAAATTCAAAACCCTCAGATCAAAAAGAAAATTTTGCAATAAATGAGAAAAAAAAATAATTCAAATATGCTGGAGCTACAATTAGAATTGTACTGAGCTTATCAGTAACCACAGTAAAAAACCCACAGGTCCTATAATAATATATATGGCAATCAAAAGAACTGGGCCTGAGACCAAAATATCATATCCAGCAAAAATATCAATAACACTGAGTGAACAAAAAAAGAATATTCAACAAACTTGTAGATTTTCAGGATTTTGTCTCAACCAAATCCAAAGTTAATATAAAATTTAACTTATAAGAGCCAATATCAAAGATTTACTTCAGAGTACCTACCATGGACAAATTATTTATGTTTTTTTACATGGAAATGTGTACCATATGTTTAATATTGACATCAGCAACAGAATAGCTCAAAAGAAAGAGTGAAGCAGAGTAAAGGTAAAAATAGTAATTATCTTATACAAATGAGATGAAGAGGAAGAATAGACACAGGTATTAGAGGGGATAAGAGGATTCCTTGTTCTGAAAACGTACTGATATTAGGAATAAGCAACACTATATATGTACCATGAAGGGTATAGCACTCTTCAACATAAATAAAGAAATAAGGGGCAAGGGATGAGCAGGGGGCATAGCAAAGGATGGGGAAAGACAACAAGGGGGAGATTCATAGGTGGGGGAAAGTTAAGTAATGCCAAGGCAAGTTAAATAGCAGATTTAAAGCAAAAAAGTTATTAGAGATTGGGAAGATATGTGTGTGTATGCATATGTTGGGAGGAAGACATGAGGTGTGTATATGTGTATACGTTTATAACTATATATGTATATATAAATATATCCTTGCTTAACTCTTGCCTGCTTAGGGGAAGTAGGGAGGATGAAAGGGGGGAAAAAGAATAAAGTAAAAAAAGTGTGCAGCAGAGAACAAACAACAACCTACAAGGAAGTAAAGATGGACACTCATTTTAAAAAGAATTAAATCTAGGTCTTCTGCCTACAGATCCAGTACTCCTTCTTATGTACCACAGTTCTCCAAAATGAGATCACATTTAAGCATTTTTAAAGTTTTTTATTCTAGCTTTAGGATACAAGTTAAAAATCACATTCTGGTATGTTTCTTTGTGTATTCTTCCTAAATTAGACTAGAGAAGGAGTGAATGCAAAATAATATTAATTTCTATAACCCCAATGAGAAAATTCTTCTCTATTAGAGAGAAGGGAGAGTAGTCTAAAGATACTTTCTAGCTTCATGCATAAAATGGAATTGATCCTGCATCACTGATTGTGGTGGATCTTCAAAGGAAAGGAGCAATTAAATGTTTTGGTGGAATGAGGTTCCTCTAAAAGTTGCAAGTTGTTCCTAATTAGATGTCTTCAAGTAAAGATTAAATGACTTGTCATAACATTGATGCAGGCCTTCAGAATCTCTCATCAACATATATCTCAATTGCTCTTTCTCTAGTTTATTTCCACTCCACTCATTCACCATACAGCTGCTAAAGTGATTTTCCTAAATTGTAGAATGACCCCTGTCATTCCATTACTCAAAAACTCTAATGGCCTCTGATTAACCTTAGTATCAAATGTTAACTCATCTAGCTAACTTTCAAAGCCCTTTATAACCTGGCCATAACTAACTTTTCCATCCTTGTGTATGTTATTCTCCTCCTAACAAATGTCTAGCTAAAATACCTTCTTACTGTTTATCACACACTGTACCTCATTTCCCATCTCTGTTCTTGTGCTCTATCTCCCATAACTCAAATAGACAATCTTCTCACCTACACCTCTTCTAATTAATTGCTTATTGTCTTCTAAACAACTCAAATACTGCTTTCTGCATGAAGCCTTTCCTTATCTCTTCAGCTGCTAATGACTTTCCTTTAAAATTATCTCTATCTGTATGTGTGCCTTTGTATATTATATATAGTATGCATTTATATTTTGCATATTGGCTTTTCCCATAGAATGCAAATTCCTCAAAGGCAGAGTCTATTCCAATTTTTTCTCTGCTTCTCCTTTGTGTAGCACAATACTAAGCATGCAATAATAAATGCTTGTTCTTGACTAATTGATTGATTATGACTAGGAGCACAGGATTTAAACCCAAGAAGCTTCTTAATAATTTTGCCCAACTCAATCATTTTGTCTATAAATGATCCAGTTAAACATGATTCTCAGGATGCAAAGCTTTGGTTGACACTCCAAGTGTTAGGGTAAAAAGTTAAACAGAGAATGAAGTACTGTGCCTAAGTCACAAAGAAACTTCTGCATACCTTTTATTAGTATAAGAGGCTCATTGATACCTCCTTTACCATTGATGTTCTCTCCCTCTCCTTCTATCCCATATTATATGCCTCCTATCAAAGAAGCCAGGAGTTACTGTTCCCTTTCCAAGCATTCATTCCCCAGAAAACATAAAGATTTTGTACAAAATGAATTGATCAAACCCTGAGGGTGTTAGTTGCCTTCAGGTCCAACTCTCTCAATTTTTTTACACTATGATCTGAAAGTTAACTGAGATTTCAGGAGAGGGAATTGTCTTATGGTATTCCTGTTAAGTAGTACTTATAAAGAAAATAATAATATATCACAACAGTGGCTGCAGTAAGATTTTTCTGTCTTTTCTCTCATCGATAGAAAAATATTATTTCATCTTTGAAATTCTGTGTCATTTCCTTAGTGAGCTGTGTTGACAGAGTGCCCATGCAGGCATCTCAGTAGTATCCCGCCTCCATATCTGGAAATCTCTGTTGTTATTCTATTAGAATCTGGAGCTTTACAATTTTTCCTGGCTCTGGTTTCAGTGTTAACTGCATTGAGAGAAAAGACAGCATCAGAATTTCCTTATCTCTTGGTATATGCTGAACCAATGCTTAAGAGAGGGAAAAGAAGAGAGAGAAAGAGAGAGACAGAGACAGAGAGAGAAACAGAGACAGAGAAAGACAGAGAGAGAAACAGAAACTAAAAGAAAGAGAGATTGAAACAGACACAGATAGAGACAAAGACAGAGAGAAACAGAGATTGACAGAGAAAGGTGGAGATAGAGATAACAGGCAAAAAAAGAGACAGGTATATAGAAAAAGATAAAGACAATCAGATGTAGAAATAGAGAGCAGAGTTAAAAAAGGATAGAGATAGAAAAAGAGACAGAGACAGTGAGACAGAAAGACTCAAAGAGAAGGAAGTACAACAAAAAGAATAATAATAAAGAGGGGAAAATGTACTTAAAACATTAGCCTGTTATTTGTTAATTTTGTAGCAGACTGGATTTAGGAAGCAAGGTCAACTGGTGTGTGTGTGTGTGTGTGTGTGTGTGTGTGTGTGTGTGTGTGTGTGTGTGTGATTTTAAATATGACTTCAGAGTACTCAGGCTAGTGTTACCTTTGGCTTCAAGTTTTCCCAATTAACTGTTTCCTTTTTTCTAAACTTTGGAATACTTCTGAACCTTGGGATACCATACTGTACTATTTCTAGTACTCATTTGCCAATCAACCCTATCAACAAACACTGACACAGAAGATACAAGGGAGAGGAAGTCCCTGCCCTCGAGGAACTTACATTCTAATTAGAGACATAATGGGTAAATTAAAGAGTAATATATACAACATACATGCTATTGTTATAGAACAACCATGTTCTACCATACATGGGAGAAGGTAAATTGACCCCCCCCCAAAAAAAATCACACACCTGGGTATGGTGGGGGGGTCTTTTACTGAGAAAGGCCTCCTGCAAAAAAAAAAAATGATATGTCACTTAGTATGAGCTAACCTGAATATCATTTGCTTCTTAAAGTACAGCTGACTCCATAACATTGCTAATTTCCCAGAAGTAAAATTAGAGAAGTTTTAATCCTACCATCTCTTGGATCCCTTGGATCCCTCAGTAATAAAATAAATGTAATTTTATTATTTTGTTATTTTTTCAGCTTCTGAAATTGACTTGAATTAGTTTGCCAGCCTTACTTCACATTATTTCCCTTCATTTTTTTTTCCATTTCTGTCTAAACTGACTACTATTTCTTACTAGATTTCGACATATAGTCTTTGAGGCTATCTCATATGTCTGGCATAAGCTCTCTATTCTTCTCAGTTTCTGAAAATAATTATTTTCTTTCAAAGTCCTTTTTTCAAAGTCTCCTTGAAGATTTCCAAGATTTCTTCCAATACTTGTTCTGTCACTCACATTTTTCTATGTCAATTTATCAAAAATTCTCTCATCCTTCACTTCTTACTTTGTATTACCAGTATATGTGATATCTCATACATCTAGTAAAATTTAGATATGCTGAGGGCAAAACGTTTGTTATATTTTATCATTTTATCCTTAGCACTTCCTTGCACATAGTAGATATTTGATAAATGATTGTATTGAAACAAGTATAATTTCTACATTCTTACATATTCAAGCAAATCCCAATTTTTTAACTATGCTGTTTTTATTGATATAATCACAATTTAGGACATTGCCTGACACATAAGAATCACTTACAAAATGTTTAATGATTGATTGAATTACTGAAGAAGATGCCTTTAAATTATATAAATTAGATTTTCTTTTCTCTCTCTCTTTTTTAAAATTGTGACAGTGATATAAAAGTTTATCAGTTGAATGCTACTTGATATCATGTGTACATCTCCATTGGCTTTGCTTTTTCGCCTCAGAAGAACATTTTCCAGTATCAAGCCATCCAATTATGGTCTTTTCTTTAGT
Source organism: Sminthopsis crassicaudata (assembly GCF_048593235.1). NCBI lineage: Eukaryota > Metazoa > Chordata > Mammalia > Dasyuromorphia > Dasyuridae > Sminthopsis > Sminthopsis crassicaudata. The sequence continues at coordinate 493,285,307 of NC_133617.1, read as the reverse complement.
GCTGTATAGAATGAAGTTTGCATCTTCTTGTCTCTGAAAACCTCATTAAATTTTGCAATCCATATAAAAATGTACTTATAATAAAATTTATTCTGCATTAATTATGTGATGACTACTTCTAGGACTATGTCCATGATAAAGGGTAATAGATCATAGTCAATTAAAATTGACCAAATTATTATGTTTTCATTTTTAAAAGTTAAATAAAATATAATCTTTGAGAATACTGACTCTTAAATACAGTTTTGGGCAGAATTATCAATATGTTGAATTCTCTACTGAAGTCAGAAAACAAAAGAAAACTTATTTGAAGGAATTTTGTTAAATTAACTCTGAAAATGATAGGCAATAAAGGTCAGTGTGTGTCAAAGTCAAAAATGTTCTTACTCAAGGCTAAATTGAATTTGGTTATGGTTAATGGAGGTCATTTACTATTATTTATGAACATCCTTTCCTGTGTTAGACAGAAACCCATAAGATAGGATGATAAGGAAAGGATAATATGTGGGGGGAGGAGAATAAAATTTTCAAAAGAGTAGAACCTTCATCTCCTTACCCTACTAGCTTTCTTTTGTTTGTTTGTTCTTTTATTTGTTTCCTCTTTCTCCATGTGTAAAATTATCAAAATAAATAATTTGAGTTTTTTAAAGTAAATAGTTGCACAAAAAGCCTTTAGACAAAACACAATACTTATTCCTATTGAAAACATTAGAAAGCAAAGGAATCAATGAAACTCTTTTTCAAAATAATTAGTGAATATGTAAAATCAAAAGCAAGCATTATCTGTTATGGATATGAACTTGAAGCTTTCTCAATAAAATCAGGAGTGAAGCAAGGATGTATGTCCATTATCACCACTATTATTCAATATTGTACCAGAAATCTAGCCAAAGTCCTAAGAGAAACAAAAGAAATTGAGGGAATTAGAATAGGGAATGAGGAAACAAAACTGTCACGCTTTGTAGATGATATGTCTATATACTTAAAGCATCATAGAGAATCAACTAAAATTTTTAAAAAAATAATTTACAACTCTAACAAAGTTGCAAGATATAAAATAAATTAACATCAGTTATCAGTGTGGTTTTGTGTGTGTGTGTGTGTATTCAGCAAAGTTCAGCAGAAAGAGAAAGAAAAATTTCATTTAAAATAACTTCAAGCAATATAAAATAAAATAATTGGGAACCTACTTCCAAAAACAAACCTAGGAACTATAGGAACAAAATAAGAAAACAATTTTCACATAAAGTCAGCCTAAACAATTGGAGGAATATTAATTATTCATGTAGACTGCAATAATATAATTATGTTATGTTAATTAATACTTATATTAATAATTATTATAGAATTATAATTCCATCTCATTTAATTATTCACTACATATTAATTAAACTGCCAAAAATTTTATAGAGGTAAAAAAATATGTTTGAAATAACAAAAGATCAAAAATATCAAGGAAATCCATGAAAAAAAGTGTTAAGAAGGCAGCCTAGCAGTTTCAGATTTCAAATTATATTACAAAGCAAAAATCAGAAAAATAATCTGGTAGAAATAGTGATAGATCAGTGGAACAGTTTGGGTACATATAAAATCAAAGAAATAAATTTTTAAAAATATTGCTAAGAAAAATATAAAGCAGTTTGGTAGAATGTAGGTATAAACATCTCACAACATATACTAAGATAAGGTCAAAACAGATAAATACTTTAATCAAATCAAATCAAAACACATACTCAAAATATGTTTACAAAAAAAAAGTCAAAGCTCCTATATCCAAAGCCCTGCAAGAAAAAAAAAAATAAGAATTGGGTTCAGGCTGGAAGAGCTCAAAAGGCATTTTGAAAGTTAAATAAGAGAGACGGAGGAAAAATTAGGAAAAGAATTGAGAGTGGTACAAAACAAAACACAAAAAGCTAATGAGGAGAAGAATGCCTTTAAAATCAAAATTGGCCAGTTGGGAAAAGAGATACAAAAGCCCACTAAGGAAAACAATTCCTTGAAAACTAGAACTGAGCAAATGGAAGCTAGTGACTTTATGAAAAATCAAGATACAACAAAGCAAAATCAAAAAGAAAAAAAAATTAAAAAATTAGGGGAAAAATGTGAAATATCTCATTGAAAAAACACCTGACATGGAAAATAGATCCAGGAGAAATAATTTTAAACTTATTGGTCTATCTGATGTGATCTATTTTGTGATTTTTTTTTTAAAGCCTGGACATCATCTTTCAAGAAATTATCAAAAAAAAAAAAAAAAAAAAACAAAAAAAAAACTGTCCTGACAGTCTAGAATCAGATGGTAAATAGAAATTGAAAAGAATCTACTAATCACTTTCTAAAAGAGATTCCAAAATGAAAATTCCTAGGAACATTATAGCCAAATTCCAGAACTCCCAAGTCAAGGAGAAAATATTACAAGCATCTAGAAATAAGCAATTCAAGTATAGTGAAGCAACAGTCAGGATAACACAAGATTTAGCAGTTTCTACATTAAAGGACCAGAGGACTTAGAATATGATGTTCCTGAGAGCTAAGATTTGCTAATCACCTACCCAGCAAAAATAAGTAAAATCCTTTAGAGGAAAAGATGGGCATGTAGTGTAATAGATGATTTTCAAGCATTCATGATAAAAAGACCAGAACTTAATGGAAAATTTGCTTTTAATTATATGTGGAACAATTTTTCATTTTACAGGTAGGATTACATTCACCTCCTCCCACATGCATATCCAAGTACTTTCATAATCTTTTTTTTGCCTTTACATCTAAGAATATATATATATATATATATATATATATATATATATATATATATATATATATATATGTATGTATATATATATATATAATCATAACATTGTAGCTGAAGATAGCTTATAAGTCATCAAGTCCAACTTTCTCTTTCTACAGAAGAGGAAACTGATGTTCAGCAAATTTAAGTGACTAGTCCAGAATAATATAACTAATAGGTATTTGACATGGGAAATAATCTCAGTTCTTCTTGATTCCAACTCCAGCACTCTACTCAATTTGACATACTTCCTTTCCATGGCTTTCAGCTAATCTTTCCAAAACAGTCTACCCAACTCATTGTAAACCCTCTTTTGGTTATTTTAACATTTTGTACATAGCAGCATAGCATGTAAGCTATCTATAGTTATGCCTCAATCTAAGTGATAAATGTCTCTTTTTCTATTCATACATGCCCTTGATGATGCTTTTTTATGCTAATTTTAAAGTGTAAATTACTAAAATATACATTTATAGCTAACATTTAATTGGCCATTGACCTTCAGGTTGTCTATGGTTTGGGTTATTGAGAGATTGTGATATTCTCTGGTAAAAAGCCATATAGCATTATCAGGAGAATATTAATATGTAGATTTCCATTTATTTGTTTGTGTTTATCTGTCTACCATCTATCAGTCCAGATCTATAAATATTGATATTTGTAAATATATATGATATTTACAAATATAGATAGCTATATATATCAATATATAAGGATATTTTGTTTATATCTAATCACAAAATAATAGTGTTGTAGCTGGATGATAATTTGCAAGTTATCAAGTCCAGTTCTCTAATTTTACAGATGAGGAAACTGATATTCAGTATATAAAGATATGTAAATATATTACTATAAGTCTAGGCATAATCATAGAAATATAGAAGTAGAGATGATAGATACAGACATAGGTATAGGTATAGATTATATAAGTATAGATGTAAATTAATTTAGAGATGATAGAGATGATCTAAACAGAGCTATAAACTTTGTGGAAGTGAACAGATTGCAATTATTGAATACTTTGAAATTTTATAAATAGGATCTCACTAAATCTCTTTAAACATTTTAATAAGTTTATAATCTATAAATAAGTGAAATGGGTATACTTTTTTATACTTGACATATCTTCTTTCATTGATTGATGTCTAATATTCACCATGTAAATCCAAAAAAATAAAAACATACTACAATGTCCTTCACATTGTAAGTGCTTAGACAATACACAGGGACTAGGCACTTTAAAATAATCTTATTGTCTTTATTCCTCAATTAAATCAGATAAAACTGTCAGTAGATAGGCAGTTATCTATTTATGGTGACAAGAAGAGAGATAGAAAGACTTCTAAGCCTTATCAAATCTCTCTTATTCACCTCCCAGGGACCTAAAATACCATACTTCCAGGAGAGATACATTTCTTTCCTAGAAATATCATAGGCAGAATTTATAGCTAAAGAATAAGTAACATTAGTGGCTGTGGGAGTGCTTAACATCTTGATATGGTTTTTCTTGAGTACTTTCTGTGGATATAAGAGATATATGAAAGAATGGCCTTTGAAGGAGAAATAATATTGGATCATTGCCTTCAAACATTGAGAAGGAAGAATATGTCTTGAAGAAGCATACCCATGAATAACTCAAAGGAGCAAGTTTCCTTTGAGAAAGTACTTTTTTCTAATTTGGAATTTGTTTTTACTATTTGTTCCAATAAAATATAATTAATATTTTAAAAATAAAAATAATTTTGAGATTAGTAGAATTTTTACACACAAAAATTGTTAGGCCAAAATATTGATTTCCCTGGAATAAATTGCCTATGTGGGCTATGGTCAGGTTCTGTACTACTTGAAAACTAATCCAAAGTACATCCAAAAAGTGATTTGAACAATAATTATGTTAAAGTTAAGACTAAGAAATGCATGACTAACCATGCACCTTTGAACTTTGCCCCCCTTTACTGGACAAGATCACCTAATGGAAGATACATTCTTGATATACTTCTACATCTGGAGGTGGACCACAAGCTTATTAAGAAAGACAAATAGAGACAAATTATTTATTAGTATTTTTATCTATCTATCTATCTATCCATCTATTTATTTATTTATTTATTTATTTAAGATATATAATTATTATATATTTTTGCAGATTGTTTAAACAATATATATAACAAATATTATATTATACATATATAATATATAATTATTAGGCCAAGTTATTTATTGGTATCCTTATTTTTTTTATGAAGGAAGGAAGGAGAGAGGAAAAAAAGGAGGGAGGAAGGAAGGGAGGGAGAGGGGAAGGAAGGATGAAAGGAAGGAAGGAAGAAATGAAGGATTGAAGGAAGGAAGGGAGAAAAGAAGGAAGGATGGAAGGAAGGAAGGAAAGAAGAGAAAGAAGGAGGAAGGAAGAAGGGAAGAGAGGGGGAAGGGAGGGAGGGAGGAAAGAAGGAAGAGAGAGCAAGGAAAAGAGAAAGGAAGAAAGGAAGGAAGTGAAAGGAGGAAGGAGGGAAGGAAGGAAGAAAGAAAGGAAGAAAGGAAGGAAGGAAGGAAAGGAGGGAGGGAAGGAAGGGAAAAAGGAAGGAAGGAGGAAAAGAAAGAAGGAGGGAAGGATGGAAGAAGGGAAGAAAGAAGGGAGGGAGGGAGAAAGAAAAAGAAAGGAAGGAAGGGAAAATAGGAGAGAGAGAGGGAAAAATGGAGGAAAACCAAAATAAAGAATCAAAGATGCTTGATGGATCCTCAATGAATGATTAATAAAAAGATCTGGACAATTTTAGAAGATATAGATGGATTGTAATATGTACTAATTAATGGAATACCCACATTAATTAGGTTATAGTCCCATCAAAGTATTGACATAAGTAGATTCAACTCATTATTTTATTTTATTTTTTTATTTTATTTAATTTTTTTAGAATTTTTTTCACAGTATATATGCATGAGTAATTTTTTTTATAATATTATCCCTTGTATTCATTTTTCCAAATTATCCCCCCCTCCCTCCACTCCCTCCCCCTGATGACAGGCAATCCCATACATTTTACATGTCAACTCATTATTTTAAAATATTAAGTCCTTTTTGGACAATAAATTTGCCATTCAATTTGTTATGTATTCCTCCCATTTTTATTTCATATTTAAATTTGGCAAGTATGCCATCTATGACTTCACCCCAGTGATTTACAAAAATGTTGAATGGAATCATGCCAAAAACACAACTATGCAATACTTCATTAAAATCTTCCTTCCAGGTTGATATTAATTACTACTCTTTGAGGCTTATGATTTAACCAATTTTCAATCTGCCTAAGAGTGCTACCACTCTTATCAAGTAAGAGTTAAAAGCTATAAGATATATATATTTTTCATATCTTGGCTTGAATGAATTTTATGCATATAATACAAAATAGAAGCATTATTATTGCTTTGGACCATAATTAAGCTTCTCATGACAATGTTGTAATGGTTTTCTGAAGGTCTCTGGGGGCAGCCTTCATTTCAGCTTAGTAATCACCATAATATTAGCCAAGTGTTGAAGTCCAAAAGTCTTTATTGTCTCCTTCACCTGGTGCTCAGCTAGCTTTCTTGTGGCCTTCAGAGGGAACTTGGTTTCAGTGGAAAAAATGCAAGAGGACAGCCACCATGGGTGTGAGATGGAGTGAATCTGTCTTTCCTTGGCTCAGAGAGCTTGAGCTCTCCCCTCCAGTCCTCTGTCTTCTCCAAGTCTTATTCTGGCTGAGTTTGTCCCAGCTTATATGCTCTACACTGAGTATAAACCAATAATTTTATCACTAGGGAACCATTATTTGCTGTAAGATCAAATCAATCACACTAAACTATTAAGCACCATGCTAAACTAGATAACCATTGTTTAAACAATTCCATTTAGTTAGCACCTTGTAAGAATCCTTGTTTCAAGTACAGAGTTCTGGCCTATAACACAATGTAGGTTATTATTATATTATGACCTTTTCCAATTATAAAGTTTTAAAAATATTTTTTTAATTTCATTTTAACCATATTTTCCACCATATTTAATTCAGAAAGTCATCCCAGCCTTTTCCCAGTGTTTTCCATAATACATACATTTTTCTCATGCCCTTTGTCATGATACAAGGGGGAAATATCTGCTTTTCATCAAAAAATTCCAGAGTCAACTTTCTCTCTTCACTTTTTTTTGTTCACTTTTTTTAGTTTTCTAAAAACATTTTTATTTGAAGTTCTGAATTCCAAATTCTATTCTTCCCTTCTTTCTTTCCCTCCTCCCTAATATGGCAAGCAATTAGTTATAGCTCATACATGTGAAATTATGAAAAACATTTCCATATTAGTCATTCTATGCAAGAACACTCAAATAAAAAAAAAAGTAAAAAAATAGCAAGCTTCAGTCTGTATTCAATCAAAATAATTTCATTCTCTGAAGGCAGATAGTATACTTTATCATTAGTCCTTTGGAATTATATTGGATCATTGCATTTCTGAGAATAGTTATTATTCTCAGTTATACATCAAACAATAATTTTGTTACTGTGTACAATACTCTCCTGGTTCTTTTCACTTTACTCTGTATCAGTTCATGTTATTCTTTCCAGGCTTTTCAGAAGTCACCTGCTTGTCATCTCTTATAGCACAATAATATCCTGTTACAATTATATACTGCAACTTGTTTAAACAAAAGCAATTAATGGGCATCCCTTTGATTTCCAGATTTTAGCCACCACACAAAAAGAGCTGCTATAATTTCTTTTTCTTCTGTCATTGTTGTAATTAACACTTTTAGTACAATATTAATAATAGAGGTGATAATAAGCATTTTTCCTTCATCTCTAATTGTACTGAAAAGATTTCTAACTTATTCCTATTTTACATAATGTTTGCTGATGGTTTTAGATAAATATTTTAATTAGCATTTTAAGGTAAGGTTATTCCTGTGCTCAATAGTGTATTTAATAGGAATGGATGCTGCATTTTGTCAAAAGCATTTTTTTGTATCTATTAAGATAATCATATGATTTCTGTTGGTTTTATTTTTGACATGGTCAGTTATGATAGTTGTCCTAACATTGAACCATCCTTGAATTTCTGGTTTAAATCTCCCTGCTCATAGTGTATGATCATTATGTTAAATGATTATGTTAAATATATATATATATGTGTGTGTGTGTGTGTGTGTGTGTGTGTGTGTGTATGTGTGTGTGTGTGTATGTATAGACAGATATATAGTGATAAATAAATAACTTTATATAAATAAAAATACAAATAATATAAATATGATACATATAAACATAGTAATCTCTATGTTGATACCTTATTTAAATTTTTTGCATTAGCATTAAGGAAATTGATTTATAATGTTCTTACTCTGTTTTGGCTTTTCCTGGTTTAGATACAGGTCAATAAAGGGAATAAAAGTACTTGAAAGCAATTAAATTAACTGGAGCTGAACTGCATTAGAAGTATGATTAGATGGCTATAGAACCATATTCATGTACTATGTCATTAAAAAAATCTTTTTTCATCTATTTTTTTTTTTCAAATTGTTTATATAGTATCGAGATTAATTGTTCTTTAAATGTTTGGTAGAATTTGCATGTGAATCCGTTTGGTCCTGAAGATTTTTTTTTCTTAGGAAGTTCATTGATGGGTTGTTCAATTTCTTTTTCTAAGGTTGGGCTATTTAAATATTTTATTTTTTTGTTAAACTAAGTAATATATATTTTTGCAGATATTCATTTCATTTAGATTGTCAAATTTGCTGGCATATAATTGAGCAAAATAGCTTTTAACAATTGTTTTATTTCCTCTTCTTTTGATGATGAATTTACCACTTTCATTTTTGATATTGTAAATTTGATTTTCTTCTTTCCCTTTTTACGAATCAAATTAACCAATGGTTTAGCTGTTTTGTTGTGTTTTTTTTTTTCTTTTCTTTTTATAAAACCAACTTCTACATTTTTTTTTTACTTTCAATTATGTTAATCCTTTGATTTTCAGGATTTTCATTTTGGTGTTTAATTTTTTTTCTAGCTTTTTTTTTTTTTTTTAAGTTGGATACCCAATTCTTTGATATGCCTTTTATTTATCTTATTGATGTAAACTATTAAAGATATTGCTTAAGTACTGCTCTATCCTATAAATATTCTATAGCCTGTAAATATTTCTATGTTGTCTCATTATTGTCATTTTCTTTAATGACATTATCAATTGTTTATGTGATTTGTCCTTTGAGTCATTTTTTAAAAATATTAGATTATTTATTTTCTAATCAATTCTTAATCTTTCCATTGTCCACCAGTGAATGTAATTTTTATATGCATCTGAAAAGGATGTATTTACTTTTCTGCTTTTTTTTTTTTTTTTTTTTTTTTTTTTGGTTGTGAGGTTTTTAGGTCCTAATAAATGGTCAGTTTTTGTTTAGGTGCTATATAATACTGAGAAAAAGGTATATTTCTTTTATTCACATTCAATTTTCTCCAGACACTTACCATATCTAACTTTTCAAGAATTTTACTTATATCCTTATCTTCCTTGTTTATTATTTTAGATTTATTTAGTTCTGAAAGGGGAAAGTTGAGGTCCCCAATTAATATCTTTTTTATTATCTATTTCCCATTTTCTATATCCATTTCAATTCATCAGAACATATTTGGATCAATTAATTAATCAAATATTTTAGAAAATTTGTAAAAGTTATTGAAAGCTATTAAATTAACTGGAGCTATACTACATCAGAAGTGTGATTAGGATGTCTATAGAACCAAGGTCCTGCACTGTGCATTGTTTATAAAATGTTTCATTGAATCTGGAATTGAAAGATTTAAATATAGAACCAAGAAAACAAAGTAGGAAGCAGTCCTACCAAGCACTTGAGAATGATTAACTGGGACGGGGAAGAAAGGGAAGAACATTTCGTTCCTAGCTTTAGAGTCCTTTCCCTTTCGCTAAAGGAGAACCCTGTGGAAATTTTTTTTTCCTTTTTCTTTTTTACTTCCCATCTTTCCATCCATCTCCTCACTTCCTTCCAGGAAAAGCATCAATTGATTCCATGCCACACTGAGAGACAACAGATTCAATGAAAAAAGGCAGATACAAAGCTCTACCAGGAACATATAAAATTCACAGTATACCTAAGAGGAACTTCAAGAATATCCTCAAGAAGGGGACAAAAAGCTTTTGGCCCATGTTACCTTAACTTTGTATGGACTTGTGGAATAGATTGTCACAGACATCTTGGAGGGAATGTATTAGCTCTTCTTATGACAGTCTGCTTTGAAAAATCAGGATTTCAGGGCTAACAATCACTAAGATACCTGCATGAAAACTACTTAAGTTCCTTAGTCAATTATAGCCCTTCCTTATTCCTTAGAGAGTGGAAAGCTGAGTGCCCTATCTCTTTAAGCATGGGGTGATGGTAATGAGTAATAGCAACCCATGCTTGCTAAAATATCTCAAGGTATACAGATTAGAAGATTAGATCTCTGAAAAACAAAGGTAATAATAAACAAAAACAAACAAAAAACCTTGGAACCAGAGCTTGTCTACTTAACTGTCACTTTTTATTCTGAAGTGGGTGAACATAGTAATATATTCCTGACTGAACTTTATTCTCTTCAGTTCTACTCAATTTTTCTTCATTCATAATGACCAATCTCTGAAAACAATTCAATGGGAAATCATACAATTTTGAGGTGAAAGATTACTGCTGTTAATAAGAATAAGATGTCTTTGAACCAGAGCAACAAAAGAGAGAAAGAATAGAGCAATGAATAAGAGATGCAGCTAAAAAAATGAATTTAGAAAATTAACAAATTTTAAAATTCCAATTAAACACTAAAATAGAATTCTGAAAATAGAATTCAACAAAATTGAAATAAAAATAAACGAATAAATAAAAATTGAAGCTGATTTTAAAAGATAGATTTTAATTAAATTATCTTAAGAGAAATATTCATTTGTGCTTTATAAAGATATTCTTACAAGGCCCTTTGACCTTCATGCGTGGACCAAATTTTGGAATACAAAAGATTCCATCTTATTTCCAGTCCTTGGGAGAGAAGCTTTTCCCCTTCCTTCCCTTTCCCTCTCCTCCTCTTTTCTCTTCTTCTCTCCTCTTCTCTCTTTTCTCCTCTCCTCCTCTGTCTTCCCCTCTTCTCTTTTTGGCTTCCTGTGGACATAAGCTCATATAGTCTCAGGAAAGAAAATATATTCCAAAACTATTAGGAGGAATTCTTCTTGCCTTTGTGCCTTAGGGTCACTGTGAAGAATTGTAGTGCAAATTTATTGAAATCATTTTTATTGACTCCTACATTTGTATTGAACAAAACAGTTACCTAAAAATTAGTGTACTTGTTACTAATTCTCTCATGTAAAATTGTTTCTTTTTAGCATCACATTTTAAAAAAAAAATTAAGGACCCTAAGAATTCTTATACAGTGGAAGGGAAGAGACAAAATTAGATACCCTTCAATGCTCCTTCTAGGAGTCAGAGTAATATCTTCCACAAATATGGTAGAAAATATAAGCACAGCATTTCACTAGGGGTTTAATAACCCTAAGAGGTAATGAACCATAACATAAGTTTAATCAAAGAAAGCAAGAATTCTATAAGGTGATGCTGGTCTGCCACAATGCTGTCCCCAAGAGATTAATTTGGAAAGTGGCTATGAGTAGTACATTAAAATTAGCATTTTTTAAAGGTTGCTTAAAGTGTTTGAAGAGTTGTGAATTTATTCACTTCTGACCTCCCCTCCCCAATATGCACATATATACATATACTGAATGTTTCTCTTTGACAAAATTATCTTTACTGGTATAGATTAGCAAAGAGAGGATTCAAAAAAATGAAACAAATATTGACTCGAAATCTATTCTTTCAAGCATTCTGGAATGAGAAAACCATAATCTTTTCACATCCAGGCAGGATGTGTTGTGTTGTTTTGGGTTTTTTTAGCCACTCTAGGGGCATACAATTTAAGCCACATCACAAGTATTTTCATTTAAAAAAAGTATTGTAAAAGTCCTATATAATTTAAATACACTGAGGAAAACTAGAATGGACCAATAGGTGACTGAGTTCATTGGGAAACAAGTTCAAGTTCTCGTTTTACCATTTCCTAGTCATGTGATAATAGGAAAGTCCCTCTGTACTTTGAAACCTCAGTTTCTTTATCATTTAAATGCAAAATGGTACTTTAAATCCTCATAGGAGTATTTTGAAGAAAGCATTTAGTGCCATATAAATATATATACCAGATTTTTATATTCCACTAACATATATATGTTATCTATATCTATATCCATATCTATCTATCTATCTATCTATCTATCTATCTATCTATCTATCTATATGTAGAAAGAGAGAGAGAGATGTTGAAACTCAGTACTCCAATAAAATAATTCAGGTAGGAAATAGTGTGTTAAAAATGTAACAAAACATGACTATGAAAATGATGATGAAGAAGAATAAATCAAGTAAACAGATAAAATTTAAATCACAGTAAGCATTTAAGGGGTGGGGCAAAAGTAGTATATAAAAAATAATATGTTGGTTAAATAAAAAAAGCAAAATCACTATAAAGAACATTTATAAGGTTATAAATTACATAGGAGTGTTTTCATTTTTAGATGGATTTTTTTCACTTTAGGATGCCTTATACCAATAAAATTATATAAGGGCTAAGTCTTAGGCGCAAAGACCTAGAGAAAGCCCAAGAGTAGCATTTGAGGATTCAAATGAGAACATAGGACCAAAAAAAATTATTTTAAATGAATGTTACAAGTTCTTCAATATAAAAGAATGTCAAAATTAGTATCAAATCAACCTATTATAAAAATAAGTATTATCAAACTGTCAATTAAGGTTAAAAGACAGTATATTGATCATATAGTCCAAAATCCTCGATTTTTACAAGGGAGGAAAGTGAAGGCTAAAAGATGAATGCAAAATAAAATAGGATACCATTCTTTAAGTCTCAAATGTACCTTCAATCTTTTTATATATACATTCACATATAAGAACCTCATTCCTTTGTGATAGAAGGCTGAGGGCATGACTATGTCAGAAAAATGAAAATCAGTCATCTTTAATCAAAACATTCTGTGATATATATTTTATAGTCTAATAATCTTGGAAGGGTTCTCATGAGGCAATCTAATTTTCCTAAGGCCCAGATTCCTTAAAAATGTATCTCCAATTTGTAAACACTTAAGGCAAAAATAATTTCCTTATAAAGTATTTTGCAACAATATGAAATGACCAAAACTCCAATCAATTCAGTGATCAATTATGACTTCAAAAGAATTGATGGCCATCATACATTCTGTCTGTTGGCAGAAAGCTGATAAAGGACAATAGGTTTGAATGAAGTGCATATCTCCAAGTGTCAATAAAGAGATATTCCATTTTGTTTGTTTGTTTTGCTTGCTATACATATTTGTATAAAAATTCGTAGTATTTCATTGGAGGTTGTGCAGGTGGGGCATTCTAGAAGGAAAATGGGATGTAACAAAAATAGAACATTAGTAAAACATTTGAGTGTTTGACAGTATCATTAAACTTCCCAGTTTTAGTTCTAAGATATATAGAAGAGTATTAGATAGGAGATGGCCAACATGCAAAGGGGCGAGGTGGAACAAAAAAAGAAGCATACACCTTTGTTGAATACTCTACTTCTAATCATCTACACCTCCAATCCTCAAGTGATGTCATGGGTCTTCTATCCATCTTATCAAGCTCCTTCCAATAGCTTAAAATTTGGAGTTAAGCTTTCAAGACAAGTGGGCATTCTCATTTATTACTACTATTAACAGTTAGGAATAGGAGTAAGCCAGAACAAGGAGAGGAGGGTGTAAAAAAGAGAATAGGAAGGATGGAAGAACCAAAATTTAGATTTTGATAATTATCCTGTCATTCATTTTTAAAAAATGTTGTTCAATATTCTTAATAGACAAAGGTACAAGTATATTCTATTAAAATAATATACTAGGTCATAATCATCCTATTCCCCTCAACTGTCATACTCAGTTTTTATTTCTATCTTATTTAAGATATGAGCTACTTAACTAATTTTTTAATAACAAGCCAAAGTAAGTCCCCCTCCTCATCATACATCCCAGTTCAAAAATGGCAGAAAACTCCTCCTACAGAATATGTTTTTAATATTCAACTAGACTATTAAGCAGGCTCAGTAATTTGGTCAAGTCATATTACTGACCCCAACTAGTTGGGCTGGATCAGATATTATCTTAAGTTTGTAATTTTCTCAAAACCACAAAATGTTTTTCTGATTGGCTAATCCATCTTTGCCTCCCTAGCTCCTCAATTCCTTATTTGCTTAAGGCTTCTTTTGATCACAAACTTGTTCTGTAGAATCTTAACCTATCTTAACCTATCACACTCTGAAAACCTCTTGGTCAGTGGTACCCACTATCCCAATATCACACAATCGCAAAGCTTGCAACACTTTGGAAACTGAACTTTTCAGCATTTCTCTTATATTCCCACTTAGTTTGAAGTAGAGGAAATTGAGGTTGACAAATGTTAAATGACTTACCTAAAGTTATAGTGGTAATAAATGACAGAGGTTGATTTAAAACACTTTCTAATTCTAAAATCTAAAATCTTTCCACTGAGCCATGGTGCTCAAGGATGACAAGATACAGTCTAACATTTGTTTGTTTGGTTTTTGGTAATAAATGAAAGGAACTATTTAGCAACGTTGTTTTGGCTTGAAAATCAAATTTTAGTTCTGATTCTTTGCTCCTGAAAAAATTATCTTTAATCACTTTTTTCATATATAAAACATTATAGTTTTTAGTTCACATTGAAAATATAAATATAAATGCATTCATATGTTTACATTATTTTTAGTGTAAACATCTTACAAATGTGGCTCTAAGTCCTTATTATTTTTTTTTACCAGGATTCTCTTTTGGCCTCCTCATACTTAAATACCTACAAGATCTAGGCATGACCAATGATAGGATTTCAAGTAGAATAAATTTTTAGGATAAAAAAAAAAAATTGACATCAAGATTTTCATTCACTTGCTCCATGTGAAGTAACTCCAAGTGAAGTTTTGCCAACATGACCACAGCATGCCTGGTGCATGGTAATGCCATGCAAGTCTCAGTAAAAATTGCTATTGAATTTGTATGAATAAACCTTTCTAAAGTAAACCTCTTCTTTACTCCCTTCAGACACTGCAAGACTGTGTGCATTTCAGCTGTAGCACTCTGTTAGTCACTGGGGGCCTGAGTGTGATGCCTGCTGAGTATTTTTCTTATTTAGTACGTGCTGTTCCTTCTAACAGCATAACAAAAGAGATGCATTAAGCAATTTGTCTGTTGTTATGAACGGTGACAAATGCCTCCCATCTGAAGAGAGGGAGCCTTCCCAGAGAGATTTGCAAACACTTGAGTGAAAGGCTCAGAAAACATGAATTCACAACAAAAATAGTTGGAGATTTAGGAAATGCAATATCTTTCTTTCATCATTTCTTTCCCATCCTTGACATTAGCAGAAATCTCAAGATCCTCCATGCTTTGAGGGAAACAATCATTATAAATATATAAGCACACTTAAAATGATGCTTTTACAATCTTGTTTTCTACTGTTGCTTGGTTTCTTATAGTAGAGCTTTTTGGACAGAAACACACATATATGTATACACATATACCTCTAATATATTCATGTTATATCATGTATAATCTATCTGTACATATCTATCTATGATGAATTGGATTTGAAGACAGGGAACTTGAGTTCAAATTCTGACTCTTGTTGCTAATATGACTGACCAATTCACTATCTCTCTGGATTTCAGTTTCCACAGATAAAAAAATGACTGTTGGACTATGTAAGTTTGAAGGCCCTTTCCAACTCTCATTCTCTGATTCTATATGTAAATTGCTTAACTTCTTTGTGGTGGTACTTATTAATATATTTTACTATGGAGTATGGGGTCTATGTCTACTAAAGGAGTCTGCAACCTCATGAGTTTCTGTAGCAAATTTATATATAAATTCATTTTCCAATAGTCATTCTCCTGACAATGATCTTATCTCTAAATTTAGTTAGACTGATTCAACAACTGATTTAGAGATCTCTACTTGGCCTAAGATTAAAATATTTCCATCATGGGAAAGCCTCCAAAAGTGCGTGGTCTATTGGCATGTTGTTCAAAAAACTACATAATGCTAAAACAAAAAAAGAGAGGAAAACTATAGTGGAGAAAAGATAGCTTATTCCTCAATTAATGCATAAGACAGAAAGGACTGATATAGATCAGTAGGTCAGAGAATTGGATAAATAAATATAGCCTAAGAAATGATAAAGCAGAAATGATGTTGTACTTGGAGTGAAAGGATCTAATTTCAAGTCTAACTAAATCTCTGGTCTTCATGACATTGGACAAGTCACTTAAATTTTTTTAGTCCTCACTTTTCTCATTTATAAAATGACAGGTGTAAATTAGATAATCTCTAAAATTTTAAAAGAATTATCCTGTGAGTTGGTTGGCTAGCTCTTTGTGAAATTTAGTTTTAGCACTATCAAGAGAGATTTTTTTTAATTTTCATTTCTTGGGCAATTATTCTAAATGAAATTCTATATGTGAACTTTTAGAAATGATAATAAAGATTCTGAAAAATAATGAGGAATGTATTTATAACTGAGATGAAATTATACCAACAGTCACATTTTATCTTCACTCATTCATGAGCCACAATACTCATTTGAAAGGACACTGGTTTATAGACTGTAGTTATGTAATTGTTGGGGGCAAATGGGAACAAAGGGGCAAAACTTCTATTCAGAAAGTCATTATTAACATCATACTTTAACCAACTCAGGTAAATTAACAAAAATTCTGATATATCTTTGATAGAGCATTAGTATATTTTAGGAGAATAATAAATTACAGTTATAGTCAATCTGCTTAAATTCATGGGAGAATAAGTACAGTTTTACTGATATTTAAAGAAAGACTATTTTAAAAAGTACTTTTGGTTTTAAATAGCTTTGATATGCATTTCAGATATTCACTTTAGAGACATTAAGAGATTTGTGGCATAAGCCCCCAATTAAATTAAACATCTCTGCCTTATGCCCCTTTCTACATTATAATCTTGTAAATAGAAGCAATTTCACCTTCAATTATTAGCCGTTCATTTTGATGACAGTATTAGTTGTGTGTGTATCTGCGTGTATATGTAGGTTTATATCATTTACACTTAAATATTTCTGAAGAAAAAACAAAGCTTTCAGACCCAAAAAACTTACAAGAAAAAAGTTCAAGAGATTTTCTTTCTCTTCCTCTCCCTCCCATTATTGTTATTTACTGGTGTATTTCTACATTTCTAATGACAAAAGGTCAAGGAAAGACATTTCTTGACACACTATAGGATAAAACTCCTTTTGAGCTCAGAAGGTAGGAAGATTTTATTATAATATGAGGTCTTTTGATATTAGACATATCAGCAAACCTTTTTTTTTTCCTTTTTGTTCCCTCTTGTGTTATTGTATTATTGTTCCTTTTTCTTATGTTTTCTGCTATTCTTTTTCTTGAACTTTTTTTATGATTTACTTTTCTTTATCAGCTATTTTAAGCACCTCTCTGTCCTCACAGATTTGAGTATCTACTTTGGTATCTTTTTTTTTTCTTCCCCATTCCTTTTCTCTACCAATTTTACTCTCCAATTCCTTTATTTGTAATCTATGTCATTCTCAAGATAGCCTTGCCACAGCTTCACCTCTGTGTAAAAACAGTGGAGCAGAATGAAATTGACAAGAGATTAAAAAAAAAATTGCTGCTCAGATGACCAAGTAGTCATATCGTCTCTGGTAATGTAGAATATATGTGTTCTTTAACCAAGATTTCTTTTGAATGATTCATTACATTTTGATTATTCATTTGGAAATGAAGTGTCTCTGAGAAAACCATAATTAGGAGCAAATAACTCAGGTACCTGCATCAGAAAGCTTTGAACCTAACATTCAAATCATGGGGAACCCAACATTTAATTTTTTTTTTTGGCAGCCACTCCTTTTTTCTTCTTCATTGACACAATACAGTCACAAGTGACACAAAAAATATTTCCTATAATAAATGCCAACTTTCCACACTATTTTGAGTCAATTTTGTTTTGCTGCTCCTCTTTCTTGGTTTCCTGTTGCCTTCATCAACATGCTGTGAATCATTCACTTATGAAACATAATTTTGTAGAAAGAATCAACCTGTACATTTTGAAAGTTTGAAGTCCTTACACTATGATTTCACCTTCAAATTAATATTACTAATAATTTTGCAGAACCCTTTGGCAATTTCAACTCAGATCATTGTGAGGCAAAATCTTTTTTAAAAAAGAAAGAAAAAAAAAACTACAGAACCTACACAATTTTTTCTAAAACTTTAAAATACATTCATTTCAATATGCATTGGTAGCAAAATATGCCAAAATAAAGGAAAGGCATATTTCAATTTGTTTTCAGTGGGGATGAATATCATGATGGACTCCTTTTATTAGTTATAGGAAGGTGAACATTCCTTTTTATTTGCTTTGCTATAATTCATTTTATGGAATAAAACAGATGCAAAGTAATAAAACAAGATTCTATTTACATAGTCCTGTAGCTTCTCTGCTATCAATCAGCAAATATTTATTGTGTGTGTAACTGTACTATCTGAGAATGAAGTGTGTATACATAAGCAACTCATATCTTAAATCCAATGTCTGTTCATGCAGTGCTGAAATAGAGACTTCATGTCAGAGAATTCAAAAGTATTCCCATCCAAATTATATGCTTAAATCATAACACTGGACCAGGATTGCTACTTTGAGGAACTAAAATTATTTAGTAGGAAGCAGAAGAGGAACTAATATTCTATCCTTCATTCACCATTCCCACAATTGGAAATATAGTTTCTTAATTTTTCTAATACTGAACTAGAAAAAACTATGACTTAAACATGATTCTCCACCATAAAGGAGCTCAGGTGGGTCTGTGATTAAGTAGATAAGTTCTCTAGTATTTTGCCAACCTTATAGAGGCTAACTACTTTGCCCAGAATCATATAATTTGCAAATTTTGGGGGCAATATTTGAATTCAATTCAGTTATTTCTAACTTCAAGTCTCATGCTCTATTCGGGATTTAATATGATTCTATGATTCATGACTACAAGCTGATTTGTTTAACATTTTGTGATATTGTTTTTAATAGAAAAATGAAAATATGTTTCTAATATGCTAAAAAAATAGTAGCAAAAGCTAAGATTGAAATAGCACTTTAATTTTGAAAAATGCTTTACAAGAATTATTTCATTTGATCCTCACAACCATCCTGGGAATGAAGTACTATTATTATCTCCATTTTATAGATGAGGCACATAGAGTTTAAATGACTTATCTAGTGCTACACAACTAAGTGTTTTAAGTAGGATTCGGATTTGAGTCTTCCTATTTCTTGGTTCAAAATTCAATCTGCTGCAGCAACCAATTATAGTTGATAGGAATGCACTCCTTTTTTAAATTTTTAATAAAATTTTATTTTTCTCAATTTTGTTAAAACAGTTTTTAACATTCATTTAAAAAAATGAATTTCAAATCCTATTTTTCCTCCCCTTACCCTTACTCCCTTACCCCAGATGGCAGGTTGACCAATACATGTTACATATGTTAAAGTATAAATTAAATACAGTATATGTATACATTTCCAAACAGTTATTTTGCTATACAAAAAGAATTCAACTTTGAAATAATGTACAATTAGCCTGTGAAGGAAATAAAAAATGCAAGTGGACAAAATAAGGCTATTGGGAATTCTATGTAGTGTTCATAGTCATCTCCCAAAGTTCTTTTTCTGGGTGTAGCTGGTTCAGTTCATTACTGCTCTATTGGAACTGAATTGGTTCATCTCATTGTTGAAGAGGGCCACGTCCATCAGAATTAATCATCATTGTTGTTGTTGTATATATTGTTGTTGAAGTATTTAATGATCTTCTGATCCTGTTCATTTCACTCAGCTTCAGTTCATGTAAGTCTCTCCAGGCCTTTCTGAAATCATCCTGTTGGTCATTTCTTACAGAGCAATAATGGAATACACTCCTTTTAAGAAAATAAGAAATGTTTATACATAATTGGCATTATTTTCTTTCCCACATTCTAAATTTGAGCTAAACTAGACTTCTAGCTGTTCTTGAGTTCAGCATTACATTTTTTTTATTTAGAATTTTTTTTCCACAGTATATATACATGAGTAATTTTTTAAATAATATTATCCCTTGTATTCATTCTTCCAAATTATCCCCCCCTTCCTCCCCTCCCTCCCCCTGATGACAGGCAATCCCATACATTTTACATGTGTTACAATATAACCTAGATATAATATGTGTGTGTAAATACCATTTTCTTGTTGCACATTAAGTATTAGATTCCAAAGGTATAAGTAACCTGGGTAGATAGACAGTAGTGCTAACAATTTACATTCACTTCCCAATGTTCCTTCTCTGGGTGTAGTTATTTCTGTCCATCATTGATCAACTGGAAGTTAGTTGGATCTTCTTTATGTTGAAGATATCCACTTCCATCAGAATACCTCTTCATACAGCATTGAAGTGTACAGTGATCTTCTGGTTCTATTCATTTCACTCAGCATCAGTTGATCTAAGTCTCTCCAACCCTCTCTGTATTCATCCTGCTGGTCATTTCTTACAGAGCAATAATATTCCATAACCTTCATATACCATAATTTACCCAACCATTCTCCAATTGATGGAAATCCATTCATCTTCCAGTTCCTAGCTACAACAAAAAGAGCTGCCACAAACATTTTGGCACATATAGGTCCCTTTCCACTCTTTAGTATTTCTTTGGGATATAAGCACAATAGCAGCAATGCTGGGTCAAAGGGTATGCACAGTTTGGTAACTTTTGGGGCATAGTTCCAAATTGCTCTCCAGAAAGGCTGGATTCTTTCACAACTCCACCAACAATGTATTAGTGTCCCAGTTTTCCCACATCCCCTCCAACATTCATCATTATATGTTCCTGTCATCTTAGCCAATCTGACAGGTGTGTAGTGGTATCTCAGAGTTGTCTTAATTTGCATTTCTCTGATCAGTAGTGATTTGAAACACTCTTTCATATGAGTGGATATGGTTTCAATTTCATCATCTGAGAATTGTCTGTTCATATCCTTTGACCATTTATCAATTGGAGAATGGTTTGATTTCTTATAAATTAGGGTCAGTTCTCTATATGTTTTGGAAATGAGACCTTTGTCAGAACCTTTAACTTTAAAAATATTTTCCCAATTTGTTACTTCCCTTCTAATCTTGTTTGCATTAGTATTATTTGTACAGAAACTTTTTAGTTTGATGTAATCAAAATCTTCTATTTTGTGATCAATAATGATCTCTAGTTCTTCTCTGGTCATAAATTCCTTCCTCCTCCACAGGTCTGAGAGGTAGACTATTTTCTGTTTCTCTAATCTATTTATTGTCTCATTTTTTATGCCTAAATCATGGACCCATTTTGATCTTATCTTGGTATATGGTGTTAAGTGTGGATCCATATCTAATTTCTGCCATACTAATTTCCAGTTTTCCCAACAGTTTTTTCCAAATAATGAATTTTTATTCCTAATGTTGGTATCTTTGTGTTTGTCAAAGATTAGATTGCTATAGATGTACCCTTTTTTGTCCTTTGTATCTAATCTGTTCCACTGATCTACCGGTCTATTTCTTAGCCAATACCAAATGGTTTTGGTGACTGCTTCAGCATTACATTTTATACTTTACTATGTTTCCCAAAGTTTCTGGGAGATTATTTTTGGAATATCTCAATAAGTATTTTATTGTCTGTATTCAGAAGTTCAGGGCATTTTTCTTGTATTATTTTCTATATTATGCTTTGAATTTTATTATTGTTTATGATGTTTATTTATTTTTCTGGAGAGCTATGAAATCATTCTCAAACTTATGAATTTAAACCAATTTCCTATATCTTATAGAAATAAGATAAATTTATCAGAGGATTTGTTGCAAAGATTTTTGTTCTCTGTTTTATTAGATAACATTGGTTCATTTTTCTTGGTGATTTTGTTAAAGATAATTTGTTTTCTTTTTAAAATTATTCATTCTATATTTATAATTTTTAGTTTATGTATTTGTGAATTCTTTTCATTATTTTTTTCCTTGATATTTGATTTGAGTCTTTCAGTTTTTCTTTTGTATTTCCTTTTTTTCTCTTTAAGAACTCTCTTCATTCTTTAGTGCCTTTATTTCACATTACTATAAAAATCTCTAAGACTGGATGATGGTCAGCCTCATGTTCTTCATATTGGACAAAAAATAAAATTCTTTAAGCCTAAGTTCTTACCTTGAGGAACATCTATGGGGAAAGTTCTGGCCGGAGCTGGGTTTTTAATACTATTTTCTTTGGCGTAATACCCCTCTCATTTTTCTATGGCTTTAAGCACTTAACACATCTTTTTTCCCTGAGTAGATAATGAAAAGGGTGACTACACCACTAATGAAGATAAAACTAAAGCAATAATTAGCTTGTTTTTTGTCCAATTACATACTGATAAATTTAACAATTTAAGTGAAATGAATGACTATTTATAAAATGATAAATTACCCAGATTAATGGAAGAGGAAATAAAATATCTAAATAAATCTATTTTAGAAAAAGAAAGTAAATAGGTTATAAATAATCTCTCTCCCTCTAAAAAAAGCATCAGGACCATATGAATTTGCAAGTGAATTCTATCAAACACTTAAAGACAAACTAATTACAATTTAAATAAATATTTAGAATAATAGGCAAAGAATGAGTCCTACCAAACTCCTTTTACAAAACAAATATGGTACTGATACCTAAATCTGGAAGAATAAAAATAGAAAAACATAGACCAATTTCCATAATGAAATAGAAAATTAGGAAATTATAACAATATATCATGAATATTATACATTGTGACCAAGTAGATTTTATATCAGGAATGTAGGCTGGTTCCATATAAAAAAAATAATTAATATAATTGTTATAACAACAACAAAAGTAATGAAAGTCATATGTTTATATCAATAGATGTATAAAAAACATTTGATAAAATGCAACTTATTCCTGTTTTAAAAAACTGGAAATTAAAGGCATAAATGGATTTTTTTTCTTAAAATAATAAGAAGCATTTGCCTAAAACCATCAGCAAATATTGTTTTTAAGGGGAATATGCTAGAAGCTTTCCCAATAAGATCAGAAGTGAAATAAGGACACTCATTATCATCCAAATTATTCAGTATTATGCTAGAAATTATTAACAATAGCAAAAAAAGAAGAAAAAAAAATGAAGGAAAGGGCAATGAGGTAATATAACTGATTTTTTTCAGCTATATAAACATGGAAAATCCTGGATATTCAATTGAAGAGCCATTGAAACAAATAATCATTTATCAAAGTAGTAGAACATAAAATAAGCCCATTTAAATCAACATTTCTGTATAACCAAGGCACCTAAAAAGGAGAAAGTAAGAAATAGCTCATTTAAAATAATCACAGATTGCATAAAATACCTGTAAGTATACCTACCTAGATAAACTCAGAAACTATATGAACATAAACAGAAAAACACTTTTTTTAAATAAAAAATGAAGTCAGATTTATACAATTGGAGAAATATTCATTGTTCATGAGTGAACATAGATAATAGAATAAAATGATAATTCTATCTAAATTGATCTACTTTTACATTGTCATTCAATTAACTTACCAAAAAGTCATTTTATTGTGTTAGAAAAAAATAACAAAATTCATTTGAAAGAACAAAAGGTCAGGTGGATCTAGGATGTCAGAATAAAGAACAATGACTGACAATGACTTTGATGCTCCGAGCCCCTCCAAATTCTCTCCAATAATAACTTTAAACATATTTTGAAGTGGCAAAATGAACAAATAATGGAGTGGAAAAATTTTCCAGCTGAAACAAGTAGGAAAGTCAACAGGAAAGATTTGCTTTTACCAGATTATAGTTGTAGTCCTGCATAACCCTAGCTCCTGCTGGAGCCAGTAAATCAGGCATAGGCCTTGGGGCCTCTGAAACTGCAGCACCATTGGCAATTTACAGACCCCTTAGCTTAGGGACACCAAGATAACTTGGAAGATCAGCAAGGAAAGTTTGTCTTATTCTGGTGGAAGAGCCTTGGAAAACTAGCAAACCAGAGCAGCAGAGGTGGTACAGCTTCCAGAGGCCTCAGTTTTATAGATAGAAAAGGGGTGGAACTAGTCAGAAGGTGGTCACTTTACTAGAACTGAGGAAGAACTCTGTTACTTTAACACATTAGAACTCATAAGCAAATCTCTCACATGTAAACCCTCCAAAAAAAAAAAAATAAGAATTGGTCTCAAGCCATGGAATAGCTCAAAAGGCATTTTGAAAATTTAGAGTGGTAGAGGAAAAATTGGGGAGAGAAATCAGAGAAATGCAAATAAATAAACAAAAACTAAGGAGAAGAATGCCTTAAAAAGCAAAAATAGTCAAATTGGAAAAGGAACTACAAGAATAATCCCTTAAAAATTAGAATTGAGCAAATGAAAGCTAATGACATCATGAGAAATCAAGAAAAAATTAAACTAAAAGAATGAAAAAAAAAAAAAAAAGAAAACAATGTAAAATATCTAATTGGAAAATATCTGATCTGGAAAATGGATCCAGGAAAGATAATTTAAACATTATTGGTCTACCTGAAAGCCAAAATCAAAAAAAGAGCCTCGAAATAACCTTATCAATTATCAAGGAAATTATCAAGAAAAGTTATCCTAATAGTCTAGAACCAGATGGTAAAATAGAAAAAGGAAGACTCTAACAATTACCTTCTGAAAAAGATCCCAAAATGAAAACTTCCAGGGATATTATAGCCAAATTCCAGAACTTCCAAATCAAAGAGAAAATATTGCAACCATCCAGGAAAAAAAAAAAAATCAAACACAGTGGGAGCCACAGTCAGGATAACAGGATAACACAAGATTTAAAAGCTTCTACATAATAGGACGAAGTTTGGAATATGGTATTCCTGAGAGAAATGGAGCTAGGATTACAAACAAGAATCATTTATGCAGCAAAATGGAGTATAATTCTTGAGGGTAAAAGGTAGATATTTAGTGAAATGGAGGACTTTCAAGTATTCATGATGAAAAGACCAGATATGAATAAAAAAACTGATTTCCAAATACAGGACCCAGAAGAAGTATAAAGGCATAATCAGAAAAGGGAAATCAAATCATAAAGGACTGAATAAGGTTTATCTGCTTATATTCCTACATAGGAGATGATACTTGTAACTCTCTCATTACTAAAACAGAAAGAATATAATTGGAGAGGACACAGTGTGAGTTGAATATGAATATGAAATTGAATAAGATCTAAAATTTACATTACATTAAAGGGTGAGAGCAGAATGTGCTGAGGCAAGAGAAGGTGAAAGGAGAGAGAATAAAATAAGTTGGGGGAATACAATTCACAATAATAATTGTAAAAAGAATTTTGAAGCAAGTTTCTCTAATAAAAGGCTTTTTCTAAAATGTATAAGGAATTGAGTCAAATTTATAAAAAAAAATTAGGAGCCATTCCACAATTGACAAATGATCAAAAGATGTGAACTAAGGCCAAAGGGCTATAAAATTATATATATATATATATATATATATATATATATATATATATATATATATATATATATATATATATATATATATTCTTTGACCTAATAATACCACTTCTAGGCATGAATCACAAAAGAGGTTTTAAAAAAAAGGAAAAATGATCTATATATACAAAAATAATTTTAGCAGCTTTTCCCCCCTCATGGTAAAAGAATAAGAAATTGAGGGAATGCTTATTATTTGGGGAATGGCTAAATACATTGTGGTATATAATTGTGTTGAAATATTATTTTTCTATAAATAAACTATGAGAAGGATCTCTCAGAGAAACCCAAAAAATCCTCTGTGAACTAAAGCAAAGTGAAATGTATTATATACAAAGTAATAGCAATGTTATGGGATGACTTTACTGTTTTTAGCAATACAGTGATTCAAGACTGTTCTGAAGGACTTATGATGAAAAACTCTATCCATACCCAGAGAAAGAATTGAATATGTCTAAATACAGATTAAGTCATACTTAAATTTTCTTTAATTTTCTTGAACGTTGTCTTTTGCTTTTTTTTTGGGGGGGGGGTAGGGGTAGGGAACATGACTTGTATGGAACTTAATTTCACATGTACCTTTCCAATGGGTGATGGAGAGTGTGGGGAGAAAGGGAGAGAATCTGGAACTCAAAGTTTTAAAAATAAATATAAAAAATTATCTTTTACATAACTGGAAAAATAAAACTATTTTTTAAAGGAAGAAAGAACAAGAGATCAAGAATATCAAAGGAATTTATTTGTATTTTTTTTTCTTTTTTTTAATATACCTTTTTATTTTCAAAATATTTGCACTGATAATTTTTCAACATTGATCCTTGCAAAACCTTGTGTTCTAAATTTTTCCGTCCTTTTCCCCCACTGCCTCCCCTAGATGGCAAGTAATACAATATATGTTAAACATGTTAAAATATATGTTAAAATGTATTGGTCGACCTGCCATCTGGTGGGGGGGGAAGGAGGGGAAAAATTGGAACAAATGGTTTGGCAGTTGTCAATGTTGTAAAGTTACCCATGCAAATATCTGATAAATAAAAACTATTTTAAAAAAATAAACTAAAATATGTGTTAGGTCAATATATGTATGCATATTTATACAATTATCATGCTGCACAAGAAAAATCATATAAAATGACAAAAAATTAGAAGGAAAACAAAATACAAGCAAACAACAAAAAGAGTGAAAATTCTATGTTGTGATTCACACTCAGTTCCCACAGTCCTCTCTCTTCATCACAAGATCATTGGAATTGGCCTCAATCATCTCATTGTTGAAAAGATCCATGTCCATCAGCATTGATCTTCATACACTGTTGTTGCCATGTATAATGATCTCCTAGTTCTACTCATTTCACTTAGCATTAGTTCATGTAAGTCTCTCCAGGCCTCTTTGAAATCATCCTTCTGATTGATTCTTATAGAACAATAATATTCTATAACATTCATATACCATAATTTATTCAGACATTCTCCAGTTGATGGGCATCCACTCAGTTTCCAGTTTCTTGCCATTACACAAAGGGCTGCCACAAACATTTTTGTGCATGAGTCCCTTTCCCTTTATGATCTCTTTGGGATATAAGACTAGTAGAAATACTGCAGGATAAACGGGCTTGCTCATTTTGATAGCTCTTTGGGCACAGTGGTTGGATCAATTCACAATTCCACCAACAATGTATTAATGTCCCAATTTTCCCCTATCCCTTCCAACATTCATCATTATCTTTTCCTGTTGTTATCTTAGCTTATCTGAGAAGTTGTGTATGGTACCTCAGAGTAATCTTAATTTGCATTTCTCTGATCAATAATGATTTATAGCACCTTTTCATATAACTAGAAATGGTTATAATTTCTTCAACTGAAAATTGTTCACATTCTTTGACCAATTATAAATTGGAGAATAGCTTGAATTCTTATACATTTGAGTCAATTCTCTATATATTTTAGAAATGATGCCTTTATCAGAACCCTTGAATATAATTTTTTACATTCAATTTATTGCTTTCATTTTAATTTTGTCTTCATTGGTTTTGTTTGCATAGAAACTTTAATATAATCAAAATTATTTTGTGTTCAATAATGTAATCCAGTTCTTCTTTGGCCACAATAAAGAAATTAATTTTTTAAAAAATATAAAGGTGGGATGTCTAAAGGTGGTAATTTTAAGATCCATTATGTACTTGCAAAGAAGTAAAATGGGTAAATCAGTGGAATGGTATGCAATACACAGTAGTATATGATTGTAGTAAACATGTTTAAAAATGTAAAAATTGGAACTTCTGGCCAAGATGGCGGTGTGGAGGCAGACAGCTGCTTGAGCTCAGCACTTTCTCTCAGGACTTACTTCATGATAAGCCTCAGAGTTAATGCTTGACCAGAAAAGAAACCCACAAATAATCACCGAGAGAAAACATCCTTGAAATTCACCAGAGAAGGTCTGTATTTGCTCGGGGAGGGTGGAACAGACTGGGCACAGAATGAGGGCAGGTAAGCCAGAGCGAGACAGACAGCTCACACATCTCACACTGGAGGGGGGAGAGATACAATCTCTGCCATTCCTACAAAAAGGCTTTTACCCCAGTATGGATATTTCATCTTGGCAGCAAGCCAGGAGCAGCAGAGAGGGTGTAAACACCGGTGGTGAGTAAAACCCCGGAAAGCTACTGTCTCTCAGAACCAGCCACCCCCAACCCACACCTGGAGTGACTCCAAGTTCTCAGAGCTCAGAGCTCAGACTCAGCGCAGCCATCTCTGTCCTGTTAGTGGCTGTCTGCTACCCTACCCCCAGTCTGTAGAGGAAGCCCATTAACACCATCCAGCCCCATCCCCCCCAAAACAGACCAATTGTTTCTCTTGTCAATTTGTTTTCTTCCATTCCACTCTTGACAAAATGAACAAAAAATTCAAAAGGGCTCTAACCATTGACAGCTTCTGTATGGAGAGAGATCAGACTTCAAATACTGAGGAGACTAAAAACAGACTGTCCCCAGAGGAATCCCCTAAGGGGGATATGAGCTGCTCCTCAATACAAAAGAACCTCATGGAGGAAATCAAAAAGGCTCTCACAAGAGAGCTGGAAGAGAAATGGGAAAAGGAAAGGGAAGCTTGGCAAGAGAGCCTGGAGAAGTTATCCAGAGTGGATAAAGAGATCAAATCATTGAGAAATAAAATTAGTGAATTAGAAAAGGCAAACAACTCCAAGGAAAACAGGATTAGTGAGCTGGAAAAGGTAAACAACTCCAAGTAAAACAGGATTAATGAGCTGGATAAGGAAATCAGCTCTCTAAAAAATAAAATGGAAAAAAATTCCATAGAAGAAAAAAACTCACTGAAAAACACAATTGGACAATTACAAAAAGATATAAAAAAAGTGAGTGAAGAAAATACATCACTGAAAATTAGACTCGAACAAGTAGAAATGAATGACTCAAGGAGAAACCAAGAGGTAGTCAAGCAAAACCAGAGAAATAAAACAATTGAAAAGAATGTCAAGTACCTTATTAGAAAGACAACAGACCTGGAAAACAGATCCAGGAGAGACAATTTGAGAATAATCAGACTCCCTGAAAAATGTGAGGTAAAAAAAGAGCTTGGACACTATTTTCTTTTTTTTTTTTTTTTTTTTTTTTTTTTTTTTATTATATATATATATATATATTTTATAATATTATCCCTTGTATTCATTTTTCCAAATTACCCCCCCTCCCTCTATTCCCTCCCCCCGACGACAGGCAATACCATACATTTTACATGTGTTACAATATAGTCTAGGTACAATACATGTGTGCGAATATCATTTTCTTGTTGCACAATAAACATTAGAATCCGAAGGTACATGCAACCTGGGCAGACAGATATTAGTGCTAACAATTTTCATTCCCCTCCCAGTGTTTCTTCTCTGGGTGTAGCTACCTCTGTCCATCATTGATCAACTGGAAGTGAGTTGGATCTTCTTTATGTTGAAGATTCCACTTCCATCAGAATACATCCTCATACAGTATTGTTGTTGAAGTGTACAGTGATCTTCTGGTTCTGCTCATTTCACTCAGCATCAGTTGATTTAAGTCTCTCCAGGCCTCTCTATATTCCTCCTACTGGTCATTTCTTACCGAGCAATAATATTCCATAACCTTCATATACCACAATTTACCCAACCATTCTCCAACTGATGGACATCCATTGCTTGGACACTATTTTCGAGGAAATTATCAAAGAGAACTGCCCAGACGTTTTGGAAACAGAGGGTAAAATAGACATTGAAAAAATTCATCGATCACCTAATGAAAGGGACCCTAAAATCAAAACACCAAGAAATGTAGTGTCCAAGTTCAAGAACCATCAGACAAAGGAAAAAATATTGGCAGCTGCTAGAAAAAAAAATCAATTCAGATATGGAGGAGCCACAATAAGGATAACCCAGGATATAACAGCATCTAAATTAAAAGAACGAAGGGCCTGGAATATAATATTCCGAAAGGCTAAGGAACTTGGTATGCAGCCAAGAATAACTTACCCAGCAAGAATGAGCATCGTTTTCCAGGGAAGAAGATGGACATTTAAGGAAATAAATGAATTCCATCTATTCTTGATGAAAAAAACAGACCTACATAAAATGGTTGATCTTCAAATATAGAACTCAAGAGATTTCTAAAAAGGTAAAAAGAAATCTTAAGAACTATACTTCTGCCAAAAAAATATGTAAAGAACATTTGTACAATTTGTCTTAGAAACTAGAGGTGGAAAGGAAATTATATCATAAAAAAGTGTAAAGTGGTGGTACTACATCTCATGAAGAGGCAAAGGTAACCTATTTTATCTGAGAGAAAGAAAGGAGGGAGATGAACATAGTGTGTATCAATAGACATATTCGATTTATGGTGAAACTTCTTCCACTTTATTGAAAAGTGAAAGGAAAGGAAATCCTACTATATGTTGTTTACAGGAAACACACCTGAAACAGGGTGATATATTCAAACTAAAAGTAAAAGGGTGGAGCAGAATCTATTATGCTTCAGGCAAAACCAAAAAAGCAGGAGTAGCCATCCTCATCTCAGATCAAGCAAAAACAAAAATTGATCTAATTAAAAGAGATAAGGAAGGGCATTATATCCTGATAATGGGTAGCATCAATAATGAAGCAGGATCAGGATTAAACATATATGCACCAAGTGGTGCAGAATCTAAATTCTTAAAAGAGAAATTAAGAGAGCTGCAAGAAGAAATAGATAGCAAAACTATAATAGTGGGAGATCTCAACCTTGCACACACAGAATTAGATAAATCAAACCACAAAATAAATAAAAAAGAAGTAAAAGAGGTAAATAGAATATTAGAAAAGTTTGATATGATAGATCTTTGGCGAAAGCTAAATGGAGACAGAAAGGAATATACTTTCTTCTCAGCAGTTCATGGAACCTATATACAAATTGATCATATACTAGGGCATAAAAACCTCAAAATCAGATACAGTAAGGCAGAAATAGTAAATGCATCCTTTTCAGACCACAATGCAATCAAAATTACATTTAATAAAAAGCCAGGGGAAAATAGACTAAAAAATAATTGGAAACTAAATAATCTTATACTAAAGAATGATTGGGTAAAACAGCAAATCATAGACATAATTAATAACTTCACCCAAGAAAATGACAATAATGAGACATCATACCAAAATGTGTGGGATACAGCCAAAGCAGTAATAAGGGGAAGTTTTATATCTCTACAGGTCTACTTGCATAAAATAGAGAAAGAGAGGGCCAACGAATTGGGCTTACAACTAAAATTGCTAGGAAAGGAACAAATTAAAAACCCCCAGACAAACACAAAACTTGAAATTCAAAAAATAAAGGGTGAGATTAATAAAATTAAAAGTAAAAAAAAAACTATTGAATTAATTAATAAAACTAAGAGTTGGTTCTATGAAAAAAACCAACAAAATAGACAAACCCTTAGTAAACCTGATTAAAAAAAGGAAAGAGAAAAAGCAAATTGTTAGTCTTGAAAATGAAAAGGGTGAACTCACCACTAATGAAGAGGAAATTAGAACAATAGTTAGGAGCTACTTTGCTCAACTTTATGCCAATAAATTCGATAACTTAAATGAAATGGAAGAATACTTTCAAAAATATAGCTTGCCCAGATTAACAGAGGAAGAAGTAAGTAGTCTAAATAGTCCCATTGCAGAAAAAGAAATAGACCAAGCTATTAACCAACTTCCTAAGAAAAAGTCCCCAAGACCAGATGGATGTATATGTGAATTCTACCAAACATTTAAAGAACAACTAACTCCAATGCTATATAAACTATTTGAAAAAATTGGGATTGAAGGAGTCCTACCAAATTCCTTTTATGACACAGACATGGTACTGATACTTAAACCAGGTAGATTGAAAACTGAGAAAAAAAAACTATGGACCAATTTCCTTAATGAATATTGATGCTAAAATCCTAAATAAGATATTAGCAAATAGACTTCAAAAAATCATTCCAAGGATAATACACTATAACCAAGTGGGATTTATACCAGGAATGCAGGGCTGGTTTAATATTAGGAAAACTATTAGTATAATTGACCATATTAATAATCAAATTAATAAAAACCATATGATCATCTCAATAGATGCAGAAAAGGCATTTGATAAAATCCAACATCCATTCCTACTAAAAACGCTTGAGAGTATAGGAATAAATGGACTATTCCTTAAAATAATCAGGAGCATATATTTAAAACCTTCAGTAAACATCATATGTAATGGTGATAAACTAGAACCTTTCCCTGTAAGATCAGGAGTGAAACAAGGTTGCCCACTATCCCCATTACTATTCAATATAGTACTAGAAACTCTAGCCTCGGCAATAAGAGCCGAGAAAGAGATTCAAGGAATTAGAGTAGGAAATGAGGAAATCAAATTATCACTTTTTGCAAATGACATGATGGTATACTTGGAGAACCCCAAAGACTCTGCTAAAAAGTTATTGGAGATAATTCAGAATTTTAGCAAAGTTGCAGGATACAAAATATATCCACATAAATCCTCAGCATTTTTATACATTACCAACACAATCCAACAGCAAGAGATACAAAGAGAAATTCCATTCAAAATAATGGTCAATAGTATAAAATATTTGGGAATATATCTACCAAAGGAGAGTCAGGAATTATATGAGCAAAATTACAAAACACTTGCCACAAAAATAAAGTCAGATTTAAATACTTGGAAAGACATTCAGTGCTCTTGGATATGCTGAGCAAATATAATAAAGATGACAATACTCCCTAAGCTAATCTATTTATTTAGTGCTATACCAATCAGACTCCCAAGAAACTATTTTAATGACCTAGAAAAAATAACAACAGAATTCATATGGAACAACAAAAGGTCAAGAATTTCAAGGGAAGTAATGAAAAAAAAAATTGAGTGAGGGTGGTCTAGCTGTACCTGATCTAGAAGTGTATTATAAAGCAACAGTCACCAAAACCATTTGGTATTGGCTAAGAAATAGACTAGTTGATCAGTGACATAGGTTAGGTTCACAGGGCAAGATAGTGAATAAAAATAGCAATCTAGTGTTTGACAAACCCAAAGATCCCAACTTTTGCGATAAGAATTCATTATTTGACAAAAACTGCTGGGAAAACTGGAAATTAGTATGGCAGAAACTAGGCATGAACCCACATTTAACACCACATACTAAGATTAGATCAAAATGGGTCCAAGATTTAGGCACAAAGAATGAAATCATAAATAAATTGGAGGAACATGGGATGGTTTACCTCTCAGACTTGTGGAGGAGGAAGGAGTTTGTGTCCAAGGGAGAACTAGAGACCATTATTGATCACAAAATAGAATATTTTGATTACACCAAATTAAAAAGTTTCTGCACAAACAAAACTAATGCAAACAATATTAGAAGGGAAGTAACAAATTGGGAAAACATTTTTACAGTTAAAGGTTCTAATAAAGGCCTCATCTCCAAAATATACAGAGAATTGACTTTAATTTATAAGAAATCAAGCCATTCTCCAATTGATAAATGGTCAAAGGATATGAACAGACAATTTTCAGATGATGAAATTAAAACTAGTTCCACTCATATGAAAGAGTGTTCCAAATCACTATTGATCAGAGAAATGCAAATTAAGACAACTCTGAGATATCATTACACACCTGTCAGATTGGCTAAGATGACAGGAACAAATAACAATGAATGTTGGAGGGGATGTTGGTGCAGTTGTGAAAGAATCCAACCATTCTGGAGAACAATCTGGAATTATGTCCAAAAAGTTATCAAACTGTGCATACCCTTTGACCCAGCATTGCTGCTATTGGGCTTATATCTCAAAGAAATACTAAAGAGTGGAAAGGGACCTATATGTGCCAAAATGTTTGTGGCAGTTCTTTTTGTTGTAGCTAGGAACTGGAAGATGAATGGATGTCCATCAATTGCAGAAAGGTTGAGTAAATTATGGTATATGAATGTTATGGAATATTATTGTTCTATAAGAAATGACCAACAGGAGGAATACAGAGAGGCTTGGAGAGACTTACATCAACTGATGCTGAGTAAAACGAGCACAACTAGAGGATCATTATACACTTCAACAATGATACTGTATGAGGATGTATTCTGATGGAAGTGGATATCTTCAACATAGAGAAGAGCTAATCGAATTCCAATTGATCAATGATGGACAGAATCAGCTACATCCAGAAAGGGAACACTGGGAAATAAGTGTAAACTGTGAGCATTGTTTTTTGTTTTTGTTTTGTTTCTCTTCCCAGATTATTTTTACCTTGTGAATACAATCCTTCCTTTGCAACAACAACAACAAAATTTGGTTCTGCACATATATATTGTACTTAAGATATACTGTAAGATATTTAATATGTATGGGAATGCCTGCCATCCAGGGGAGGGGGTGGAAGGAAGGAGGGGAAAAACTTGGAACAGAAGGGAGTACAAGGGATAATGTTGTAAAAAAAATTACCTATGCATATGTACTGCTAAAGAAAATGTTATAATTATAAAAATTAATTTAAAAATGCTTAATAAAAAATAAAATAAAAAATTAAAAATGTAAAAATTTTAAGCTTTGGGAATAATTCACTATTTGGTAAATAGTATTGGGAAACTCGAAATCTAGGAGAAGCTAGATAGAGACAAACATTATTTCTGTGTTTTCTTTTCCAAAACTCTCATTTCCTTTCTCCACTTTTCTTCTAACTTTCTTTTCAAATTCTTCAAAGAGAACCTTTTTAATTGGAGAACAACTCATATCATCCTTTGAGGCTTCATTTGGAAATGGTTTGTCTTTAATGTCCTCAGGGTTTGAGGTCTGTTCTTCTCTGTCTCCATAATAGTTATCTATGGTCAGAACTCTTTTTGCTTTTATGTTCATTTTTTAAAGGTTGAGGTCTGCTCCTAGAACGAAGGGGAGTTTGTCTCCAGCTTTCTGTATAAATGCCAATAGCTTCACACTGCTCTGAGGCTAGTGCTGCTTGCTTCCTCCTGGTGCTGGGCAGGGATGAACAAGTCCCACTTATTATGCTGGGGTTTAGGGTCTCACTATTTGCCTTTTGTAATTGTGTTGGAGATCTCATGGCTAGTCTGCCCATCCACTGGCTTCTGAATTAGGACAGAGTAGCCAACCTGCTAAATTTTGGCTAAGAGTCTCCTACTAGATTCTCCCAGTGCGAGAAAGCTTCTCTCTCCTGGATCTCCTTGCACTGCACCTACACTGGGCCTTCTTTCCTCCTGCCCTATTGAGACAGACCTTCTGCTACAAATTTGTTATACTCCAAATATCTAGGTTCTGTCACTCTAAGTCACAGTGACTTAATCTAATGTTGATTCTGAGGGAAGCCAGGAAGAGCTGAAAGACCTGTCTACTCTTCACCATCTGGACTCATCCCCTCTGGGGTATATGAATATGTTGTAGTATACTGTAAGAAATGATGAGCAAGTTGGTTTTTAAAAGAAACAATGAAAAACTTTCCTAAATAATGTGAAATAAGAGTACCAAGAAATTGATATATCCAGCAACACATTCAGAGTAACTGTGCATGATTTAGCTATTGTGACTTATGTGAATTTTCAAATCAACTACAAAGACATATAATGGAAGATATTATCTATCTCCAAATTAAAAATTGATATATAGAAATATAGTTGGTTTCACATAAATATATGTCAAATATTCTCTAGTACAGGGTTTAGAGGGAGGGGGCAAAATAGTTTAGAACAAGTTTAGCATAAAAAACCCCCAATAAAATCAATGCATGATGGTTAAATATAAGAATCAATAGTCAGGGGAAAAGGACAATAACACTTATAATGATTAGCAAAGGCTTTGTATAGTCTCCCATGTTTTATCTATATTTTTAAGAAAGAAATACACATATATAAGATGAAATGGGAGTATATTTTCAACAAATTTGATAATACAATGAAAATGCACAAAAATGGAAAATGGAATAGGAAGGTCAGTTTATCTGAACTGTACAGTGTGGATAGAGGACTGTTGTATAAGATGTCTTAAAGGATAGTTTGTGGAAAGGGCACAAAGGGCTTCAAAAGCCAAAAGGAGGGGGCTATATTTTATTTTATGGACAAGAAGAAGCCACTGGAATTTACTGAGCAGAGGATTAACAGTATATGATCTAAGCTTACAGATCACTTTAGATGTATGGACTATGAATTGGAACAGGGAGAGACTTGAATATGCAAACCCACTTTAAAGGACACTGCAATTATCTAACCAAGATATAATAAGGATCTGAACTAAGGTGGTAACTGTGAGAAAAATGGAAGTTGACAGAATTGAAAGAATTCCTGATATCAAGGAGTTTAAATTCTACCAGAGGCAGGATATAATTTGCACAGAGAAAAGTAAACTAAAATACAACAAAATTATAACAAGTAATTGTCAAGTAAAAGAAAATACTAAGAAGTGGAATATCACTAAAGGACTTTTGTAGAAGTAGCACTTGTGGTGTGCTTTAAAGGGACATAGGGTTTCTAAGAGGAGGGTGGGAAGAGGGAGGGCATTGTAAGCAAGGAGGGGCAATCTATTCCAAAACATTGAGGCAAGAATAAAATGTTATATGTGAGGAACAATTAAATAACTAACAAGTCAATTTGACTAGAATAT
The DNA here is from genome assembly GCF_048593235.1 of Sminthopsis crassicaudata. Taxonomy (NCBI): domain Eukaryota; kingdom Metazoa; phylum Chordata; class Mammalia; order Dasyuromorphia; family Dasyuridae; genus Sminthopsis; species Sminthopsis crassicaudata. The sequence continues at coordinate 493,248,662 of NC_133617.1, read as the reverse complement.
AAAATGTATGTACTTGTGTGTTTGGTGCCTTCCCCATTAGATTATGAACTTTCTGAGAGCAGGGATCATCTTTTGCCTCTTTTTTATATCTATGAAACTTAACACAGACCTGACACAGAATAAGAGAATAAGTACTTAACAATGTTTATTAATTGACTATATGTTTGTACACATGAACATATATGCATGTTCATATAGGTATATATGTATATGAATATATATGTACACACTAAGATTTTGGTGTATACAAACATGTGTAAAAGTGTGTTTGTATGTATATATATATGTATATTAAAGCTTTTCTTATAATCCTATCATCAAAAGAATTCACACTTGGGGAGGAAACAACAATATGTTCTTAGGAAAAAATATATATAGAAATTTCTAGAGGACAGGCAAACTAGGTAAGGGAATCAGATTAAGACTTTCTGTAAGAGATGGCATTTGTTCTGAGCTTTAAAAGGAGTTAACCAGGTGGCATTAAGGAAGATATACCTTCCAAACATCAGAACTAGCTACATAATGCATAGAGATAGGAAATTTAATGTCACATGCCGAGAACTACAAATAGAATTTAGTTTGACATAAGGGAAAACATCTTAATAGTATGAGTTGACTAATAGGGGTTCAGTTGACTCAACTTGTAAATTGTATGATGATTTATTGAAGATCTGATGGAAGTTATTCCTGCACAGATATTAGTTGAGCTAACAGTCCTCTGAGTTCTCTTCCAACTTTGAGATTCTATGATTTCATGCAATTAATTTTAGCTATTATTAGTGACATTAGAAAAATATCATTTTTCATGCTACTTTTCACAAATACTCTTCTTTTTTATGAATATTACTAAAATGCACTGTTATACTTTCCCTTTCTATAGTAATAATTATAATATATAATAATTATAATTATTCTCTTAGCATTTACATCTAAATATAGTCTTCTTATCTTGTATTCCTATAGAATGACTCTAAATATTTGAGTTGTTACTGAATTTTGATCAAATCTAGTCATATCTCTTTTTCTGGCCAGTTGAAATCCCTTTTCAATACCACCCTTTATATTATAAGATTATTGTAAGTTTTCTTATCTTCATTTGGACCCCCAAGACCAAATTTCAAGTTCTGATTCTTAACCTTTAGAGCCTTCAGAAAGTCATTTCATTTTTTGGGGCTTCAGTTCACAAATCTATAAAGTAAGCATAATGCTATTTGTATTGCCAGTCTCACAGAACTATTCTGAAGAAAGCAGTTGGTCAATTTGAAAGTACAATAAAATATAAATATGAACTATTATTATGACTAGGATGACTTTTCCCACCACATATCAATCGATTAACAGGCTTTTATTAAGTATCGACTATGTACCAGGAACAGTGATATGAATTGCAAATATAAATAAAAGAAGGAATTAACTCCTAATTATATTATTTATAGATTCATAAATCTAAGTTTTTCTAATTTTTAATTTTAATATGTAATTTAGAGCCCATAGAAATCTTCTATGTATCATTCAGAAATTTCATTCAAGTGTTGTGGCTTCCTTTCACTATTGATGTTGACATCATCTTCCAAACTCTCATTCTTACTCCTAGTTTCTTTTTTTTTTTTTTTTTTTAATTAAATTTTAATTTTTTTTAATTATATATATATATATATATATATATATTTTATAATATTATCCCTTGTATTCATTTTTCCAAATTACCCCCCCTCCCTCTATTCCCTCCCCCCGACGACAGGCAATACCATACATTTTACATGTGTTACAATATAGTCTAGGTACAATACATGTGTGCGAATATCATTTTCTTGTTGCACAATAAACATTAGAATCCGAAGGTACATGCAACCTGGGCAGACAGATATTAGTGCTAACAATTTTCATTCCCCTCCCAGTGTTTCTTCTCTGGGTGCAGCTACCCCTGTCCATCATTGATCAACTGGAAGTGAGTTGGATCTTCTTTATGTTGAAGATTTCCACTTCCATCAGAATACATCCCCATACAGTATTGTTGTTGAAGTGTACAGTGATCTTCTGGTTCTGCTCATTTCACTCAGCATCAGTTGATTTAAGTCTCTCCAGGCCTCTCTATATTCCTCCTGCTGGTCATTTCTTACCGAGCAATAATATTCCATAACCTTCATATACCACAATTTACCCAACCATTCTCCAACTGATGGACATCCATTCATCTTCCAGTTTCTAGCTACAACAAAAAGAGCTGCCACAAACATTTTGGCACATATATGTCTCTTTCCGCTCTTTAGTATTTCTTTGGGATATAATCCCAGTAGTAGCGCTGCTGGGTCAAAGGGTATGCACAGTTTGATAACTTTTTGGGCATAATTCCAGATTGCTCTCCAGAATGGCTGGATTCTTTCACAACTCCACCAGCAATGTATTAGTGTCCCAATTTCCCCACATCCCCTCCAACATTTATCATTATTTGTTCCTGTCATTTTAGCCAATCTAACAGGTGTGTAGTGGTATCTCAGAGTGGTCTTAATTTGCATTTCTCTGATCAGTAGTGATTTGGAACACTCTTTCATGTGAGTGGATATAGTTTCAATTTCTTCCTCTGAGAATTGTCTGTTCATATCCTTTGACCATTTATCAATTGGAGAATGGTTCGGTTTCTTATAAATTATGGTCAGTTCTCTATATATTTTGGAAATGAGACCTTTGTCAGAACCTTTGTTTTTAAAAATATTTTCCCAATTTGTTACTTCCCTTCTAATCTTGTTTGCATTAGTATTATTTGTACAGAAACTTTTTAGTTTGATGTAATCAAAATCTTCTATTTTGTGATCAATAATGATCTCTAGTTCTCCTCTGGTCATAAATTCCTTCCTCCTCCACAAGTCTGAGAGGTAGATTATCCTCTGTTCCTCTAATCTATTTATTATCTCCCTCTTTATGCCTAAATCATGGACCCATTTTGATCTTATCTTGGTATATGGTGTTAAGTGTGGATCCATATCTAATTTCTGCCATACTAATTTCCAGTTTTCCCAAGAGTTTTTTCCGAATAATGAATTTTTATCCCTAATGTTGGAATCTTTGGGTTTGTCAAAGATTAGATTGCTATAGATGTACCCTTTTTTGTCCTTTGTATCTAATCTGTTCCACTGATCTACCGGTCTATTTCGTAGCCAATACCAAATGGTTTTGGTGACTGCTGCTATATAATATAGCTTTAGATCAGGTACACTTAGACCACCTTCCTCTGAGTTTTTTTTCATTAGTTCCCTTGCAATTCTTGACCTTTTATTCTTCCATATGAATTTTGTTGTTATTTTTTCTAGGTCATTAAAATAGTTTCTTGGGAGTCTGATTGGTATAGCACTAAATAAATAGATTAGTTTGGGGAGTATTGTCATCTTTATTATATTCGCTCGGCCTATCCAAGAGCACTGAATGTCTTTCCAATTATTTAAATCTGATTTTATTTTTGTGGCAAGTGTTTTGTAATTTTTCTCATATAATTCCTGACTTTTCTTTGGTAGATGGATTCCCAAATATTTTATACTCTCAACATTTGTTTGGAATGGAATTTCTCTTTGTATCTCTTGCTGTTGCATTTTGTTAGTGATATATAAAAATGCCGAGGATTTATGTGGATTGATTTTGTATCCTGCCACTTTGCTGAAATTTTGAATTATTTCTAGTAGCTTTTTAGCAGAGTCTTTGGGGTTCTCTAAGTATACCATCATGTCATCTGCAAAAAGTGATAGTTTAATTTCCTCATTTCCTACTCTAATTCCTTGAATCTCTTTCTCGGCTCTTATTGCCGAGGCTAGCGTTTCTAGTACTATATTGAATATTAATGGTGATAGTGGGCAACCTTGTTTCACTCCTGATCTTACTGGGAAAGGTTGCAGTTTATTTCTATTGCATATTATGCTTACTGACGGTCTTAAATATATACTCCTGATTATTCTAAGGAATAATCCATTTATTCCTATACTCTCAAGAGTTTTTAGTAGGAATGGATGTTGGATTTTGTCAAATGCTTTTTCTGCATCTATTGAGATGATCATATGGTTCTTATTAATTTGATTATTAATATGGTCAATTATATTAATAGTTTTCCTAATATTAAACCAGCCCTGCATTCCTGGAATAAATCCTACTTGATCATAGTGTATTATCTTGGAGATGATTTTCTGAAGTCTTTTTGCTAATATCTTATTTAAGATTTTAGCATCAATATTCATTAAGGAGATTGGTCTATAATTTTCTTTCTCAGTTTTCGATCTACCAAGTTTAGGTATCAGTACCATGTCTGTGTCATAAAAGGAGTTTGGTAGGACTCCTTCATCCCCTATTTTTTCAAATAATTTATGTAACATTGGGGCTAATTGTTCTTTAAATGTTTGGTAGAATTCACATGTGAATCCATCTGGCCCTGGGGATTTTTTCCTGGGGAGTTGATTAATAGCTTGTTCTATTTCTTTTTCTGAAATGGGACTATTTAAGCAATTTATCTCCTCCTCTGTTAATCTAGGGAGCCTATATTTTTGGAGAAAGTCATCCATTTCACTTAAGTTATCAAATTTATTGGCATAAAGTTGGGCAAAGTAACTCCTTATTATTTCTCTAATTTCCTCTTCATTGGTGGAAAGATCCCCCTTTTCATTTGTAAGACTATCAATTTGATTTTCCTCTTTCTTTTTTTTGATCAAATTTACCAAAGGTTTATCTATTTTATTGGCTTTTTCATAAAACCAACTCTTGGTTTTATTTATTAATTCAATAGTTTTTTTACTTTCAATTTTATTGATTTCTCCTTTTAATTTTTGTATTTCGAGTTTAATTTTTGGTTGGGGGTTTATAATTTGGTCTTTTTCTAGCCTTTTAAGTTGTAAGCCCAATTCGTTAATCTTCTCTTTCTCAATTTTCTTCAAATAAGCCTCTAAAGATATAAAATTTCCCCTTATTACTGCTTTAGCTGCATCCCAAAGATTTTGATATGATGTCTCATCATTATCATTATCTTGGGTGAAATTGTTAATTGTTTCTATAATTTGCTCTTTCACCCAGTCATTCTTTAAGATGAGATTATTCAGTTTCCAATTACTTTTTGGTCTATTTACCCCTAACTTTTTACTGAATGTAGCTTTTATTGCATTGTGATCTGAGAAGAAGGCATTTATTATTTCTGCCTTCCTACATTTAATTTTGAGATCTTTATGTCCTAATATATGGTCAATTTTTGTATAGGATCCATGAACTGCTGAGAAGAAAGTATATTCCTTCCTATTGCCATTCAGTTTTCTCCAAAGGTCTATCATACCTAGTTTTTCTAATGTTCTATTTACTTTTTTAATTTCTTTCTTGTTTGTTTTGTGGTTTGATTTGTCTAAATCTGAGAGTGCAAGGTTGAGATCTCCCACTATTATAGTTTTACTGTCTATTTCTTCTTGCAGTTCTCTTAACTTTTCCTTTAGAAAGTTAGATGCTATACCACTTGGTGCATATATGTTTAGTATTGATATGGCTTCATTATTTATGCTACCTTTCAGCAGGATATAGTTTCCTTCCTTATCTTTTTTAACGAGATCTACTTCTGCTTTTGCTTGATCTGAGATAAGGATAGCTACCCCTGCTTTTTTGGCTTTACCTGAAGCATAATAGGCTCTGTTCCAACCTTTTACCTTTACTCTGTATGTATCTCCCTGCTTTAAGTGTGTTTCCTGTAGACAATATATTGTAGGGTTCTGCTTTTTGATCCAATCTGCTATCCGTCTCCGTTTGATGGGATCGTTCATCCCATTTACATTTACAGTTAAAATTACTAATTCTGTGTTTCCTGCCATCGTATTATCCCCAGATTATACTTTTTTCCCTTGACCCCCCTGATCCCCCTCCCCGATATTTAATTTACAGACCCCCCTTGTGCCGCACAACCCTCCCTCTTTTTTTTTGGATCCCTCCCCCCTCCCTCCAAGTCCCTTCACTTATTCTCCTTTTCCTTTTCCCTTTTCCTCTCCCCCCTTTTAATGAGGTGAGAGAAAATTCTCTGAAAAACAAATATGTTAATTATTTACTCTTTGAGCCTCTTCTGATGAGAGTAAGATTCACACAATGATTCTCCCCCTCACTAAGTTCCCTCAGATATGGTGTATTTTCTATGTCTCTTCCTGGGATGTAGTTTCCCTCTTTTTATCACTCCTTCCCCTTTTTCTGAACCGACCTCCTTCCCTTTACTACACCCCCCTTTTTTTCTTTTATATCAGTAAAATCAAATTATCTTTGAGTATTTTTTATATACCCACAACAGAGTTACAGTTCTCAAGGGTTCTGTGTACCTTTTTCTGTTTCTCTTCAGTCTTGTGGATGTAGATCAAATTTTTTGTTTAAGTCTGGTTTTTTTCTTAGAAACATATAGAATTCCTCTGTTTCATTGAATGACCATCTTCTTCCATGGAAAAAGATGCTAAACTTAGCTGGGTAGTTCATTCTTGGTTGCAGTCCTTGATCTTTTGCCTTTCGGAATATCAGGTTCCAGGCCCTTCTATCTTTTAATGTGGAGGCAGCCAGATCTTGGGTGACCCTAATTGTGGCACCTTGGTATTTAAATTGTTTTTTTCTAGCTGCTTGCAGGATTTTCTCCTTTGTGTGGTAATTCTGCAGCTTAGCCACAATATTCCGTGGTGTTCTTTTTTTAGGGTCTATTTCAGAAGGAGTTCGATGAATTCTTTCCACATCTACTTTCCCTTCTGTTTCTATTATCTCTGGACAGTTCTCTTTGATAATTTCCTGTAAAATAGAATCTAGGCTCTTTTTTTGGTCATAGTTTTCTGGAAGTCCAATAATCCGCAGATTATCTCTCCTAGATCTATTTTCCAGGTCTATAGATTTTCCCAGTAAGTATTTGACGTTGTTCTCCAGCTTCTCATTTTTTTTGTTTTGTTTGACTGATTCTTGGGTTCTCTGTGAATCATTCATTTCTATTTGTTCCATCCTGACTTTTAAGGAGTTATTTTCTTCTTTCACAGTTTTTAGTTCTTTTTGTAAATGCCCAATTTCATTTTTAAATGAATTATTTTGCTCTATTGAGTTTTTTTCCATTTCCCTAATTTTTTTTTTTTTGAGAATTATTTTCTTTTTCCAATTCAGAAATTCTATTTTCTTGAGACTTTTTTATCTTTTCCAATTCAGAAATCCTACTTTCCTGTGTTTTTTTAACCTTTTCTAATTCACTAATTTTGTTTCCCTGCATGTCCTGTGAATTCTTTATTTTTTCCAACTCCAATTTCAGGACGTTGTTATTCTCTATCATAACTTCCCTTTCTTTTCCCCATTTTTCTTCGATCTCCCTCAATTTTTTAAGAGCTTCTTCTAGGAGAGAGTTATGTGATGGGGGGCAGGAATCGTTCCCCTTTAGGTTGTTGTCTGTTGATTCTCTGCTGTCAACTTCCTCGGGGTTGGATACCCGCTCTTTCTCTGTATAGAAGGAATCTATGGTTTTTCTAGCTTTTTTGCTCATACTTAAAAAAATGTTTTGGGGTCTGTCCCTGGGGTAGGAAATTATTTACTTCTTTACCAGCTTCCTCCCAGACCGGATGGATGCAGCGGCTCCTGAGCCTGAGCTATGAGAGAGCTCTGGGAGAGAGTTCCCCACCCCCTCCCTGGAAGTGCCTCAGAGGTGATTAGCACTGCTGTGCTTCGAGGGCGTAGAATAGTGAAGACAGCACGAAGCCCAGCCTATGTGTCCGGGTGGGGAGTGGATGTCTGCAGCAGGTGACGTGAGAAGCCCCTGTGCTCAAACTGGAAGTGTCTGCCAGAAACCGCGGTCCCTAGTTCAAAGGTTCCGCTTCTCTGGGACTTCCTGGAGCTGAGTTCCACTCCCTCCAGCTAAGCTAGGCAGTGTGTGTTGCCTTGGGCCGTATCCACCCACTTGTCAATCTCTTAACTATTCTCAGGTGGTAGCTGAGGCCACACCCCCTGGTGCTGAGTCTACTGAGTCACCCCCGGATCAGGGAAAATCTAATCTGAGTTTTAAAATATTTTGGCTTTCTCTTCTGAACTGCTAAATAATTAGCAGAGAAGAGCTAACAGCCTGTGCCAGATTCCTTTACCTCAGTGGCTTCTCTGATCCCAGAGCCCTTCCCAGCGCAATGGGCGCAGTGTGCCCCTACCCCACCGTCTGTGCTGGTCTTTCTTATTCCTCCCCTGAGAACTGACCTTTCCTGTTGAAACTCCAGATTCTCTTCAGCTGGTAAGTCGTGCTTCCAGTCCTTGTGGTATCTATCAGTCCTGAGCTAATTTTGAGACTTAATTTATCTAATTGGTTGTGAGGGAGTGAGGACGTTCACTGAGTCGTGTGTTTCTTCTCCGCCATCTTGGCTCCGCCCCTCTTACTCCTAGTTTCTGACAAAGAGGTCTTTTCATTTCCAAGGCCAAATCTTTTACATATTCACTTAATCCCAGCCTTTTCCATCTTTGCCATCAGATTGAATCCTCAAGTATCCCTCTTCCCCTTGAAATTTCAACCTCTCCTTATTAACTGTTTCCTTTTGTATTGCTCTTAAACATGGTCACATTTCCCTCATACTTTAAAAAATATCACTATACTGTACAACCTCTCAAGCTATTATATATCTTTCCTCCCTTTCTCAGCCAAACTCTTGAAGAAAAAAAAAATTGCTGCATCCGCTGCCTCCACTTCCTCTCTTTACAACCTGTTCTTTGCAATATGGCTTCTGATCCCATCACTCAATTGAAATTGCTCTCTTCAAAGTTACCAATGATCTTTTAATTACTTATTTCCAAACTTTCTCTATCTATCTGCTGTATTTGACATTGTACACCACTGTCTCTCTCCAGGTACCTTTTTCATGACACAGCTTTCTCTTGCTTCATCTCCTACCGTTCTGATCTCTCTATCTCAGGTATTTTTGGTTCATGCTTTATGTCATATTTCCTAACAGTGAGTGTTCTTCAAGGTTCTATCATAGGCCCTTTCTCTTCTTTATTTAGAGTCTTTCAAGATAATTTTATAAAATTCCATGGGCTTTACTATGATCTTTAGGCAGGTAGCATATTTGCCTACATAGAATTACAATGCACACAACACACATGTAAATCCATACACGAGTCATACATACATGTGGGCATATATGGAATATGAGCACATATATAGCCATGTCTATATGTGTGTATGTATGCATGTATATAGATAGATAGATAGATTCAGTCTTACATGCATATGTATATAAATTTATGCATCTAAGAAGATACATATACATATTGTATATGTGTATTTGCACATGTAAGAATGGAACTTGTATTGTATGGGAATTTAAATAGATGTAAATATACACAAAATTTCCCCCCATATGTACAGAGTACATATATGTACATATACAAGTATCACATTACTATATACATATATAAATATGATATGCTTATCCATATCATATTTCTATCTCTGTTTTTATCATCTCTATCCCTAATTCACCTTTATATTCTTAGGCCCAATCTTTCACCTGAATATTAATTCTGTATCACCTTTTTCCTACTGACTGCATTTAAAAAAAGCTTAATTTTAAGCTTAATAAGTCTATAACTAAACTCATTATTTTCTCTCCCAAAGCCTTCCCTCTTCTAAACTTATTCTGTCAAATGTGTCATTATTCTTCCAGTCTGCTTAGTATTATCCTAGATAATGTCAATCTTTCACTTCATAAATTCAATCAATTTCCCCAACTTGACACTTCTATCTTCACAACATATCTCACATCTAAACACTTTTCTCTGCTTATACAACAAAAACCATAGTTCAAACCTTCATCTGCTCTTGCCTACATTGTTTCACTATCCATTGGTCTTCCTGCCTAGAGTCTTGTTCTTCTTCGATCTGTTCAAAAAAATTTTTTTTCCTTAGGTGTTACGGGTCAGAACTCTGAACTTGAAACAAAGGATTCTTACAAGATGCTAAGTCAGTGGAATTGATAAAGATAATGATTATCTAGTTTAGCATGGTTCAGTATGACTGATTTAATCTTACAACAAATAATGGTTTCCTAGTGATATAATGATTGGTTTATACTCAGTGTAGAGCATATAAGCTAGGAGCCTCAGCCAGGATTCATTCAGAGAGATTCAGAGGGCAGAGAAGACAGGCAGGAGATCAAGCTTTCAGAACCAAGGGGAGAAATTAAATTTGACCTTCGATCTTCCTGGTGGCTGGCCTGGCCTCCTGCACTTCCCCCACTAAGACCAAGGGCAGACTGAAAGGCTCTCCAGAAAGCTGCCCAGCATCAGGCAAAGAGATTATAAAGAACTTTAACACCTGGCTACACTTGTGATTACTCTCCTGAAATTAAGGCTGCTCCCAGAGACCCCCAAGAAAACTGAACCAGAAAGAACATTACACTTAAGTATGAATCTGATCATCTGGTTCTACTCAATTACAATACCAGTGTCTTCCTTTGTCATATATAAACTATTCTATTTACCTTTTTTTTTTTTTTTTTAAGGCTTATCCCAACCTAATAATCTGGTCCCAACCTCTTTTATTTTTGCCTCATCAGACATTATCTTTTTCCCTTCCCCTGCCTGCCACTTCAGTCACAAGCACCACCATAACTCTATGATCAATCCAAACTGATCCTCTCTCTGTTCCTCATCCACAGTCTTTGTGTCTTTGCACTGGCCAGTCATCAAGCCTGGAATGTGCTCCCTCCTTGCCTCTGCCTCTGCCTCAGCCAGTGGTACAATAGGGATAGTTTGTTAGACTTGAAGTCAGAACACCTGAGTTTGAAATCTGCCTTAAATACTATTTGACTCTGGGTATATTACTTGACCTTTCTCAGATTCAGTTTTCTGTTTTCTGATGAAGGGATGATAGTCTTTCTTCTTATATATTAGTCACTCTGTCTTCCTCAGCTTCATTTCCTTCTCTCTATAGACAGACTTTTGACAAAGCTCTCTTTGAGGTAAATATTCTCTCCTCCTCTACCCTAGAAGTGAAAGACATTTTCCCACTGCCTCTAGTGATTGTTTCTGTTTTCTGCATTTCCTTGCCTCTGACTACATTATGAAATCCATTTAATTCATTTCTTCCCTTGACCCATATCTTCCTGACTGTAATTTCTGACTCTCATCTTAGTGATATTGCAATACTTTCTAGAATTAAGCCAAATGACAAGGAGAAGAAATATATTTGCTTTACCATGTTTGTTTTTTGCTTTTATACTTCACATCAACTTTTCATTCTGGACTCAATACCCTGGGAGACTTTTTTGCTCACACTCATGTAAGTGTATTTCCCCTTTCCTTTTTTTATTTTTAGATCCTAAGGCAACTATTCTTTTCTCCCTTTTTACTCTTGGATAATTTACATGGATAATTCCCTTTTCATTTTTAAGAGTTTATATAGAGTTTTCTTTTTACTGGAGGCACTGTTGCATTTTCTCAACACAAATCATTCCTCTTGACTTCCCATTATCTGTCCTTATTTCTTTTCCCATTATGTTTGAGCTGAAGTAATAGAATGTTTTTAGCTATTTCCAATAGTAGGTACAATCTAGCTTTGATCCTTAAAAAAATAATTTAGAAACCGATTAGCCCTATTTTCCCCTCACTATATTCTATTTTCTACTTGTATAAACTAAGTTTTACTCTGAAACTCAAATTTCTCTGGTACTTTAACTGAATGCAAGGGAGAGGGGAAAAAAAGATCAAGCCAAGTTAAATCAACAAGCATTTATTAAATACTTCTAATGTATCAGGCATTTTGCTGAGTGCTGGTAATACACACAGAAAAGGGGAGGAGAGAAGAAAAAGGAGGGGGAGAAAAAAGGAAAAAGAAAAGGAGAAAGAAGAGGAGAAGGAGGAGGGGGAAAAGAAGGAAAAAGAGGAAAAGATGAAGGAGAAGCAAGAGGAAAAGAGGGAAAGAAAAGGAGGAAAGACAGAGGAAGAAAAAAGTATTCAAGTGATGGGTACAATAATCTCCCCATATGGGTCAAAAGGTATTGAATCCCAAAAGTATATTGGGGTAATAGGTTGGTATCAAGAGATGTCTCAAAATAATTTGTAGGTTTAGACCTCCAAATCAAAAGGCAAAGATTTTATTACTCAATTAACAGTGGGCTAAATCTATTATAGTTTTTAGTGAGGAAAAGGGGTTTTATGCCATTAAAAAAAGAAGAGTAGAATTATGTCATCAACTGGCAAGCTAACCCTAAAAGGAATTAGGGTCCTAATGGACATTAGCAATTGGAATAATCCCAAAAAGCAGTAAGTCATTATAAGAAGATAGATGCCAGAGGATGGGATTGACTGGAGGACTAACCCTAAAAAAAGAATTTAGTGGGGCTTTACAATATGAGTAGGTCTTTTGTAGGGGAAATATAACCTTTGACTGATGTTATAACTTGACTTTCTGATTTAATATAGTAACTGTGAGGTTATGATGATTTAGTCTATGCAAGATATTCACAAGGAACAAATGGCCTACTTAAGAACAAAAGGCCTACTTAACGCCAAAATGATCCCATCAGTGCTCCTCTCAGTTTGCCTAAGGGAGTAACTAGTTTTATTTTATCTGAGACTTAAAAGAAGCCAGGGAAGCCAATAGGCAAAAATGAGGAGTAGAATAATAGAATCATAGGGGAAAGTCAAAGAAAATGAAAGGAAGTGGGAGATGAGATACCAGGAAGGCCATTGCCACTAGATCATATGATATATGGAAGGGAATAGAATGTAAAAAAGCCTGGAAATGTCAGAAATGAACCAGTCAAAAAGGATTTTAAAAAATCAGAGGATTTTATATTTGATCTAGGAGGTTAGTGTGAGTGGAGGCAACATGGTCAGATCTGTATTCTAGGAAGATTCCTTTGGCCTCTCTGTGTTGTATAGCCTGAAGTGGGGGAAACTTGAGGTGGTCATGTGTTACAGAAAACAGAGCTTCTAGGCTTGGAGTCAAAAAAGATGTGAATCCTGTCTCAGATACTTTCTTTGTGAACTCGATCAAGTCACTTAACCACTTCTTGTCTTACTTTCTTCAATTATAAAATGAGGATAAAATAGCAGCTATCTACTTATGAGGTTTAAATGTAATAATATTTGTAAAGCACATAAAACAATGTCTGGCACAGTGGATATTAATATAAATGCTAGTTTATTACCATTATCATCATTATCAATAACCAGGAATCTATTGCAATAGTCCAGATATGAAGTGATGAGGGAATCTTTACTAACTATGAATTTTGATATCTTTGCAAACAGATCAGATATTTTGAGCTGAAAAGCAGATCTACTCCAACTCTCTCAGTAGTTTTATGCAGAATAAGATATACTATAATGACTTGTCAAATAATACATATGGGAAATGATAGTTCCAGGCTTTGAATACAGATCTCTTGATTCTAAATCTGGCAATCTTTCTATTATACCCTCAAGATCATCTAATTGGTAAATTCTAGAGTAGGTGTTCTAAATATTAGAATCGGTGTATTCTGTATACAGTTGAGAAAAATAAAGTAAAGCGCAGGTATGCTTAGGAAACAAACAACAACAACAACAAAAAAAGACAAAGATGCATATCCCCATACCTTTCTTAAAAGTACTTTATATTCTAGTGACTGCTTGCTTTTATGAAATCACCTTGGTCTGGGAGGCCTTTACACTCTCTTTAACAAAAGGTAATATTTCATAATTAACAAGATCTTTACTCTCACTGGTTTTGCCTCTAATTTTGAAAGAGAGGGAAAAAGGGAAAACCTTTTCTAAAGTCGTCATTTTAACCTTCTCAGTATAGCTACTTTGAGAGCTTGGCATAATTCAGTCTGTCACTCCTGGTAACACTATAAAATGCCCAGGGCTTCCAGAGCTACTGTATTGTCCTAGAAAATATATCAAATTGTCTTTTTTATCATTGATGAGAAATACAAGGAATTTTAAGAAAGAGATATATACCAATATGAATATTGGTTAATATTATCTTAGATTTATGATAAGTAATGCAAAAATAAGTGAGAATATAAGATTTTTAAAATATGTAATCATTCCTTTAGAAAAATCCCTCCATTTCTCTTTGATTCTATAACAAAATATCTTACTTTGTCTTATTTCGTAAGGTTCCACAAGTGTATGGTGTGTGTGTGTGTGTGTGTGTGTGTGTGTGTGTGTGTGTGTGTGTGTGTGTAGACATGTGGCTAGGAACTGCCATCTACTAATGGCTTTCCCATCACTATTGATAGCCCAATAACTCAGTTTGATAGTTCAACCTGTAATTAAAATAAAACACATGCTTGATGAACCCAACTCTTGTTCAAATGGATATGAGATGTGTGCCTTTTTTTTTTCCCTTTGGTCTTCAAAAATCACAAACTTCATATAATTGAATCCAATAGCCAGTCTTGTGTTTCATCTGTACAACAGGGGAGTTGAACAATTACTTCAAAGGAGAACACATTAGTCCATGGCTCAATTTTGTTCTCAATCGATAACAGACATACCAGTTTACCAAATGTGCACATATGAGGAATGTATCAACATTGTTAAATAAAAGGTTACTGCATTAAATAAGATGACCTTGCTACCTTTTAGTTGCAGTCTTAGAGTGCAAACTTGTTTTAATTAGCAGTCAGCAAGCAGACTGTAACTTCACTGAAGGAGCATTGAAGAATCACTGCCTATTAACAACTCAGCGGTAAGTAAGCCAGCACAAATACTTATAACCAAATAGTGTGCATTTCAGGAGTGGAGAGGATTAGCTATTGGGCACACAACACAGTGGAGGAAATTGCTTTATTCCCAGTACTGCTGGGTACCAGGAGGCAATCACTGTGCCTCCAGCCCATTAACAGCATTCAGAGTGTTGCTTCCCATAGAAGGGGTTATTGGCTAACCACTGGGTGACCAATTAAATGCTATGAATAAGTCCCAAACCAAACAGCATGGGGCCTGTTTGTGGCACAGTGGTATCATTACTAAAGTGAAAAACTTGATGAGAAAGGAACATATTTAATTATAGAACTATACAAATGGCTAATTAGGACCATAAAGTGAAATGAATGACTTTCCAGTGGATTTTTGAATGTTACTGATAACTGCTCAGCTTCTTTGGAGACCATGAAAGTGATCTACAGCTCGAGCTTGCATGTCATGGTAATGGATGGATCTTCATTAGAAGAAGCTTTTTTGACCTGGTTGCTCAGGTACCATGGGTTCTAAAGACAATCCTTGATTCCTTTCACTGCAAGGGTTCCTTCACTCCAACCCCCTGGTCTCCCATGAGTTCCGCTTGCTTTCACAATAATTCTTATGGGTTTAAATGCAGAAACATTATTTGCCATAGTGACTCCCTATCAGTTGGAAAACTGAATCTCAAAAGGGTGTCACTCGTTTGCTAGAAACACTGATCCATGCTTAGATTGGCTTTTAAACTCGAGGATTAAACCAAAATTTGTACTTGTACTTCACTAACTCATCCAGATATCTTGACTGCTGAGTGGTTCCATGAATACTGAAAGGAGACAAATCTTAGTGATTTCTCTATGATACCAAAGAATTTGGTTAAAAAGTTTTTTTTTTTTTTTTTTTTTTAATCAGACTGGCTCTTTATTATTATGCAGCCATTTCTCTCCCATCTCTTTTCAAAAGATATTTGCTTGATTGAGTGATTGTAACTGTTCTATTTAACTGAATTGAATTATACTGATTTGTTTCTTCAAGTAGATGCCTTATATAATTGATCAGAGACTAATATCCTGTATAAATAACTATGGAAACAGAATTCCTTGATGGCATAAATATCTATTCTATAAGTCTCAATACTGACTTTCTGAGATTTACCAATGAGGATTTCAAAATCCTGAAGTATGAATATTGAAAAGGAGGTAATGAAGGTAGAGTGGGGCTAGAATTTCTGGGATAGTTTCATTTAACTTGCTAGGTTATTGAATGAAACTCTTGTGGAAACAAGTTCATCAAAGAATGTCACTGGCTTGAGGTTAAATCAGCCCATGATGAAAAGAGAATGTATAAACCCATTATATTTGTAAGAAAGCTCCAAAAGGAGCACTTAATGTATTGATTGACTGTGTTTCCATAGATAACAAGAATACTCATCCTAACCCCACTGGCTGATTGCTTAATCAGGATTCATACAAATATTATTTTGATTTTTTTTCACTTAATCACTGAATAGAATCAGTAAATCCTGGAGCCAGCAAAGACCTGAAGAGAAAACTCTAATCTAGACTATACTATACAGGCAGGACTATTATACTTAATCCATTCAAAAATTAAAAAAAAGTTAGTTGGCTTTTCTATATTTAAAGAAATTCAGACATGGATATTTCATAATTTCCTTTTAAAGACTTTTTAAATATTTATCAATATCTGCTGTTTGGAATTTATTCTTCATGTTCAAGATTTTTTTGCTACCATTAAATCCTGTGAAACTTCTTATTGAGATGAAATGTCATGTTATGTCTTCTACCAATTCCCCCCCACACACACAGACCCTTCATTCCCCACATATCCAGTTTCTCAGAATTAAAAATGATAGACCTGAAATTGACTTTACATTAGAGTTAACCTAATATAACCCCCTAATACTGTAATTAAAGAAATTCTCAGAATGGTGGTATGGCTACACAGTTAATAAAAAGGCAAAAATGAGCTTAGAGCTGGAATTCCTAGATGACTAGTAGTTGAAAATATAGATCATAACAAAACAAATATCCTTAATGCTTTAGAAACTTGAAGGAAGATATGGTCATCACTATGATCTCTGAGTAATCTCTCCATAAGATATTAATTCTGCATGTAGCTGTCACATCTGGATTTTATGTAATATGTCCAATTAATCATAGTGTATTTGTTCTTAAAAGCAATTCTTTTACTTCATCTTTTTATCATTTCTTTGAGTCCTTTCACAATATTCCTGTGACTAGCTAGTCATACAATTCTAAATCAATCCTTCAGTAATGATGAATCAGTATAGAATATAGAGATCCTTTGAGTTTTTACATAAGATGAGAATTCCTTTTTTTCTAATTGTTTACTTCAAATTCATCCCAAATGTACTTTTGCCTATTTTGTAATATATCACATATCCTTTATTTGTCAATGCTAATTGGATTTCTTCTGTTTTAAAATGTCACAAGAAATCCCCCAACAATGTTAGTCATTTGTGAAATTAATGATAAATCTCTGCATCCACAATTGTATATGTGTTTTTTCTTCTTTAATACTGATCATTAGACAGATTTGTTGTATATATCTTTCTACATTAAATTTGAAATATAGTCTATTGTTCTACATCTTGATTTGTACCTTTGTATACTTTATGATCCAGACTACATTGTCCTAGCTTGTTGATAAAAATGTCATAAGGGTAAGTGACTTTCAAATCCAGATATATAATCTGGATGGCTTTCCTCATTATTGTGTTTTTTTTTTTTTTTTTAATAAATGCAATCACTCTGTCAGGGGAAGGAAATGAGAATCAATGGATTTCTACATCTTTATACATTAAATATTTAGGTTACAAATTGCCTGGTGAAGTTTTTAAGAATTGTGGCATTTAACAGAATTATTTAATTTCATCCTTCAAAGTCAAGGCTTTTAAAGTTATCCCTAACTATATCAATCTATATTGAATTATGTTGAACATCATAGGCAATTTTTGTATAACAATTAATTATGATAATAAAAGTATATTACATTAGAATATCTTCTATTAACAGGTCTCCTAATTCAATAAAGTGACTCAATTCTTTGTGTTTGCTTTTGAACTCTCATGAGCTGATCCTACAAATAAATTTCGTGGAAGGAAGGATTAAAGAGGTTTGAGAAGAAAGGTGAGAAGATGAAAAGAAAGGAAAGAAGCCAGACAGGAAAAAAGGAAAGAAAACAATGAACAGAAGAAAAAGGCATCTAGATAAGAAAGACTCCTTTCTCATTTTGAGTCTGAATATTTCCATAATATTAAATGCTAATGTATTTAATTTTGTTATCAATAATAAAAATACTGATATATTAACCAACACATTATGTAACATAATGTTTTATTTAATTAATTCTATATAAATGGTTAATACTTTTTAAACATGTTTCTTAATTTGTATGTTATCATGAAATGAATAAGTTAATAAACTTGGCAAATCTAATTCAGTTTGGAGCAACAAAATCAGCTTTTTTGCTTTAATTGAATATTTATTTTGTCATATTTTTGTACACTTGGGGAAAGATATTAGCAGTGAAAAAAACAATTCTCCATATGTAAAATTCAAGGTGCAGGGCATGTTTAGAACATTTCAGGTTGCTAAGGAATCATTAGAGCCCCAAAGGCAATTAAAGAGATCACTCTGGAATCCCTAAATTGTAAAAATCATGTTGTTGATGTTGTGATTTTCAATAGCTTTCTGAATTTACTTCCATACTAGTATATTTGTTCAGAGAACCTTGAAGCATTTTCTATACATTATTACCCTCAATCATCTGACCTTTGATAAATAAATCTCAGAGAAGTAACAAAGCTGAGAGCATTAAAACAACTGAGATAAGAGGCAGAATTAGATATAATGTGTGCTTGTATTATATTATTTAATTACATCTTTCTCCCTTTAAAATTTCAAGCAAGTAAATCAAATTGTGTTAATCCTAAAAGGAACCTTTTTTCATGTGTTATAGAAATATTTTCTGAGCAGATATGTTAAAACATATTTTGTTAACTCCAAAGTATACCTTAGAAGTTCACATGGCAGCAATCACATGACTTCTAGTTTGCTGTACACATGGTACATAGTACCTTGTACCATGGTTTAATATAATAAAGTACATCATAAAAATGAAAAAAAAATGACTCAGGAATATAGCTTATAAGAAATAGATATATATAATTTCAATGTAAAAACAAACAAAAACATGAGTTCAAATATCTCACTATTTTGTAGATATTTGTTTAATGGTCTGTTCTTTACCTATATAGCTAACTGGATGGTAATATCACTAAATTATTTGTTTAACTTACATCTTATACTCTCTTTTTTATCATTTTTTTTTTTTTTTTGCCTAATAAAGAAAAAGCAGTGATGTTATTTGATCGTTGGTAGATAGCACAATTTAAACCATTTCCATTAAGGAAAAAGAATTGCAGGGAGAAAAAACAACAACAAAACAAAAGGCAATATAATATAGTGGACAGAATACTGGACTTGGAATCAGGAAGATCAAGTTTCAAATATTACCTCAGAAACTTTCTAGCTGTATATTTTCATTTCTACCAAATGCACTTCTTCAGACTTTTCTATCTTGCCCAGTAACCTCTGCATCCTAGGCCCTGGAATTTTGCACTTCAAAATTACCCCTTGAGTCTCTGAGTAGATGGCTTTTCCTAGAATTTCCATTAAAGGAGGATTACCAGGCCAGCTATTAATTTTTTTTCTGGGCTATATTCCCCCAGACTACTCTATCATACTCCCATACTTAGTACTGTCCCTCTCTCCTTGTACCTTCCCTTTCAGCTTCCACTTATCTTTCCTATTAGGACAAGTTCTTTCAGGACAGGTAATGATTTTGTTTGTTTGTTTTTGTTTTGATTTTTTTCCTGCTTATAGTTTTACTTCTATGACTTAGCAAAATATCAATTAAATAATAAGTACTTAAGAAATGTTGACTGACTATAATCATAAGCTTGTCACTCAAAAGGGCATTAGTTTCCTTTTTTTAAAAACTAAGGATTTGTACTTGATTATCTCTAATGTTTATTTCCAGTTCAAAATCTACTATCCTTAAAGCAATTGCCAATTCTTATTTCTATTAATATTAATTATTCTATTAATATTCTATTTTTTTTTTCCCCTGAGGCTGGGGTTAAGTGACTTGACCAGGGTCACGCAGCTAGGAAGTGTTAAGTATCTGACACCAGATTTGAACTCCTGAATTCAAGGCTGGTGCTCTATCCACTGCGCCACCTAGCTGCCCCTAATATTCTAAACAAGATTATTTCTATAACAAGAAAATATTATTTTTCTAACATCTATATTTAATAGATGAAGCTTAGAATGCCATCAAAATTCCTCTAATTTTCATAAAGATAGTATGCTATTAACAAGAGTTGAGCCTTTGGGAATGGTGAAGTGACTTTGCTAATCCTTCTAAAGAATGTCAACCCAACCCACCCATGTCTATGTGTTCCTTTTAAACTGGAAACCTAATTCTGATCTCTTTTATTCTTTCCAACCTCACTGTCTATGTGACAGATTAGTCTAACCCCAGAATCTACATTAAGAGTGTACGCCCAACTCCTTCTATCTGCCTTTACTCAAACATTTAATGGGAACTTTTGACCTTGAATTATACTATCACAAGAATTAAGCCTGATGTAGCAAGAAATTGCTGCTTTTTTAAAAGTTTGGTTTGGTTTGGTTGTCATTGTTGCTTTTGTCTGAGAGCAAATTCATGACCTACTACAGTGTCAACTGGAAGCATTTTGTTTGTTTAGATTGCATTTTCCTTAACTAATTTCAGGCATTTATAACTGGCCATAAGGGACACTATACTTCAGTTTCTGGATCATGTGTGAATTGTATAGATTGGCACAGTTTCACTCAACACTTCAACATAATGACAGTTCTCATCAAGGCACAGATTCTTAGTTAAGCTAACAAATAATTATCTTTCACAATAGAACTCCAAATGAGACCCTAATTAATTTGTTAATAGCTGTTCCCTATTTATAGACATTAGTCGTCCCCTTTCTTTTTTTTGCAGTTACACACAAACTGTTCTTTTTTTCAGTGGGAATTTTTTTTTTTAGATAAAATCTAGGGCCAAAACAGTATTTGTATATAAACACAGATGGTTTCTAGGTTACCTTTTCAAAAATTGTTTTCTACCAATAAAAAATGGCTTTGTTGGTCTTAGAGAAAAAGTTGATTCACTGTCTTTTAAGACTGATTTTATTTTTTATTTTTCCTAGCCAAAAGAAGCATTGCATGTCAATGAAAAAAAAAGTCTCTTTCTAAAAAGAAAACAATAGGTTTCCCATACACTACTTAAAGGAGCCACTGGTTTTCCCAAAATTGTATTCATTTTGAACATGTTGTTTTGTAATAACGGTTTAGCAGTTTGCAGTCTGCAATGAATAAGAGAAAACCTTTTGAACAGGTGCCTTTCTAACAGAAGTGGTCTCTTGGACAGATTTCAACATATATCTTTAAAATGTATCTCCATGAAGTAGAACAGGAGGAGGGTGAATAAGGAGGAAAAGAAGTGTCAAAATCAAAACATTTTTCTTTTAGAGAATGAACTCTGATACAAGCAGTTAACCCAGGTGTGTCATTCAACAGCCTCTTAGTAAGTTTTATATTCAAAAGAAAATAGTATTCTGTATCTTAGAAAACTACCACATAATACATTTTAAAACTCTGGATAAATATTAACTTATTTTTTTCAAATATGAAGGACAAATACTTAAAAAAATAAAGCATTTATTTTAAAAAATATGCGTGGATAATTTGACAACATTGACCATTGCATAGCCTTGTATTTCAGATTTTCTTCTTCCGATCCCCTCCCCTAGATGGCAAGCAATTGAATATATGTTAAACATGTTAATATATATGTTAAATAAATGTATATGTTTAATAAATATGTTAAATTCAATATGTATAAACATATTTATACAATTCTCTTGCTGCATAAGAAAAATCATATCAAAAAAAGAAAGTAAACTAACAGAACAACCACAAAAAGAGTGAGAATGTTATGTTGTGATCCACATTCAGTTCCCACAGTCCTCTCTCTGGATGTAGATGGTTCTCTCCATCACAAGATCATTGGAACTGGCAGCAATCATCTTATTGTTGGAAAGAGTCACGTTCATCAGAATTGATGGTTATGGAAGATTGATGTTACTGTGTATAATGATCTCCTGGTTCTGCTCATTTCACTTAGCATCAGTTCAGGTAACTCTCTAGGCCTCTCTAAAATCATGCTCCTGATCATTTCTTATAGAACGATAATATTCCAAAAACATTCATATTCAGCCATTCCCCAACCAATGGGCATCCACTCAGTTTCCAGTTTTTTTTTCCACTACAAAAAGGGCTGCCACAAACATTTTTGCATATGTGGGTCCCTTTCCCTCCTTTAAAATCTCTTTGGGATGGACTTCCGGCCAAGATGGCGGCGTGGAGGCAGACAGCTGCTTGAGCTCCTCGTTTTCTCTCAGAACTTACTTCATGACAAGCCTCTGACTTAATGCTTGACCCAGAAAGAAAACCACAAATTATCACCAAGAGAAGACATCCTTGAAAGTCGCCAGAAAAGGTCTGTGTTTGTTCGGGGGAGGGTCAATCAGACTGGGCGCAGACTGAGGGCAGACAGCCAGAGCAAGACAGGCAGCTCACACAGCTCAGACCGGAGGGGGAGGGGTGTGATCTCTGTCGTTTTTGTGAAAGGGCTTTTGCCCCAGTGTGGATGCTCCGTCTTGGCAGCAAGCCAGGAGCGGTGGAGAGGGTGTAAACACTGGAGGTGAAGATTAAAACCCCAGAAAGCCAGCGTCTCTCAGAGCCCGGCCACCCCCAACCCCCACCTGGACTGACTCAGTGCGTTCTCGGAGCCTCAGAGCGCAGACTCAGTACAGTCATTGCTGTTCTGTTAGTGGCTCTCTGCTGCCCTACCCCCAGTCTGTAGAGGAAGCCCATTAATACCATCCAGCCCTATCCCCCGCAAAACAGACCAATTGTTTCTCTTGTCAGTTTGTTTTCTTTGATTCCTACTCTGACAAAATGAACAAAAAATTCAAAAGGGCTCTAACCATTGACAGCTTCTGTGTGGAGAGGGAGCAGACTTCAAATGCTGAAGAGACTAGGAACAGAATGTCCCCAGATGTATCCCCTGGGAGGGATATAAGCTGCTCCTCAATACAAAAGAACCTCATAGAGGAAATCAAAAAGGCTCTCACAAGAGAGCTGGAAGAGAAATGGGAAAAGGAAAGGGAAGCTTGGCAAGAGAGCCTGGAGAAGTCATCCCATGCATTCAAAGACAGAATGGATAAAGAAATCAAATCATTGAGAAACAAGATTAGTGAGCTGGAAAAGGTAAACAACTCCAAGGAAAACAGGATTAGAGAGCTGGAAAAAGAAATCAGCTCTCTAAAAAATACAATGGAAAAAAATTCCATAGAAGATAAAAACTCAATTGGACAATTACAAAGAGATATAAAAAAAGTGAGTGAAGAAAATACATCATTGAAAATTAGGCTAGAACAAGTAGAAATGAATGACTCAAGGAGAAACCAAGAGGGAGTCAAGCAAAACCAGAGAAATGAGACAATTGAAAAGACTGTCAAGTACCTTACCAGAAAGACAACAGACCTGGAAAACAGATCCAGGAGAGACAATTTGAGAATAATCGGACTCCCTGAAAAATGGGAGGAAAAAAAGAGCTTGGACACCATTTTCGAGGAAATTATCAAAGAGAACTGCCCAGACGTTTTGGAAACAGAGGGTAAAATAGACATTGAGAAAATTCATCGATCACCTACTGAAAGGGACCCTAAAATCAAAACGCCAAGAAATATAGTGGCCAAGTTCAAGAACCATCAGACAAAGGAAAAGATATTGGAAGCTGCTAGAAAAAAACAATTCAGATATGGAGGATCCACAATAAGGATAACACAGGATCTAGCAGCGTCCACATTAAAAGAACGCAGGGCCTGGAACATGATATTCCGAAAGGCTAAGGAACTTGGTATGCAGCCAAGAGTGACTTACCCAGCAAGAATGAGCATCATTTTCCAGGGAAGAAGATGGACATTTAACGAAATAAATGAATTCCATCTATTTTTGATGAAAAAGCCAGACCTACATAAAAGGTTTGATCTTCAAATACAGAACTCAAGAGACTTCTAAAAAAGGTAAAAAGAAATCTTGAGAACTATACTTCTGTCAAAAAAATATGTAAAGAACATATGTACAATTTGTCTTAGAAACTAGAGGTGGAAAGGAGATTATATCATAAAAAAGTATAAAGTGGTGGTACTACATCTCATGAAGAGGCAAAGGTAACCTATTATATCTGAGAGAAAGAAAGGAGGGAGATGAACATAGCGTGTATCAATAGACATATTCGATTTATGGTGAAACTTCTTCCACTTCATTGAAAAGTGAAAGGGAAGGAGTAAGCTAAGGGGAAGGGAATACAGTAATTTCGAGGAAAAGGGATAAAATAAGGGGAGGATCTTTAAGGTGGGGGAGGGATCCTAAAAAGGGAGGGCTGTGAAAAGCAAGTGGTGTTTACCAGTTTAATACTGGATAGGAGGGTAAAAGGGAAGGAAAGGGGAAAAGCATAAGCAGGGGTTAATAGGATGGCAAGCAATATAGAATTAGTCCTTCTAACCATAAATGTGAATGGGGCAAACTGCCTCATAAAGAGGAAGCAGTTAGCAGACTGGATTAAAAGTCAGAATCCTACTATATGTTGTTTACAGGAAACACACCTGAAACAGGATGAGACATTCAAACTAAAAGTAAAAGGGTGGAGCAGAATCTATTATGCTTCAGGCAAAACCAAAAAAGCAGGAGTAGCCATCCTCATCTCAGATCAAGCAAAAACAAAAATTGATCTAATTAAAAGAGATAAGGAAGGGCATTATATCCTGCTGAAGGGAAGCATCAATAGTGAAGCAGTATCAATATTAAACATGTATGCACCAAGTGGTGCAGCATCTAAATTCTTAAAAGAGAAATTAAGAGAGCTGCAAGAGGAAATAGATAGCAAAACTATAATAGCGGGAGATCTCAACCTTGCACTCTCAGAATTAGATAAATCAAACCACAAAATAAATAAGAAAGAAGTCAAAGAGGTAAATAGAATACTAGAAAAGTTTGATATGATAGATCTTTGGCGAAAGCTAAATGGAGACAGAAAGGAATATACTTTCTTCTCAGCAGTTCATGGAACCTATACAAAAATTGATCATATACTAGGGCATAAAAACCTCAAAATCAAATGCAGTAAGGCAGAAATAGTAAATGCATCCTTTTCAGACCATAATGCAATCAAAATAACATTTAATAAAAAGCCAGGGGAAAACAGACCAAAAAATAATTGGAAACTAAATAATCTTATACTAAAGAATGATTGGGTAAAACAGCAAATCATAGACATAATTAATAACTTCACCCAAGAAAATGACAATAATGAGACATCATACCAAAATGTGTGGGATACAGCCAAAGCAGTAATTAGGGGAAGTTTTATATCTCTACAGGCCTACTTGCATAAAATAGAGAAAGAGAGGGCCAACGAATTGGGTTTACAACTAAAATTGCTAGAAAAGGAACAAATTAAAAACCCCCAGACAAACACAAAACTTGAAATTCAAAAAATAAAAGGTGAGATTAATAAAATTGAAAGTAAAAAAACTATTGAATTAATTAATAAAACTAAGAGTTGGTTTTATGAAAAAACCAACAAAATAGACAAACCCTTAGTAAACCTGATTAAAAAAAGGAAAGAGAAAAAGCAAATTGATAGTCTTGAAAATGAAAAGGGTGAACTCACCACTAATGAAGAGGAAATTAGAACAATAGTTAGGAGCTACTTTGCTCAACTTTATGCCGATAAATTTGATAACTTAAATGAAATGGAAGAATACCTTCAAAAATATAGCTTGCCCAGATTAACAGAGGAAGAAGTAAGTAGTCTAAATAGTCCCATCTCAGAAAAAGAAATAGACCAAGCTATTAACCAACTTCCTAAGAAAAAGTCCCCAGGACCAGATGGATTTACAGGTGAATTCTACCAAACATTTAAAGAACAACTAACTCCAATGCTATGTAAACTATTTGAAAAAATAGGGATTGAAGGAGTCCTACCAAATTCCTTCTATGACACAGACATGGTACTGATACTTAAACCAGGTAGATCGAAAACTGAGAAAGAAAACTATAGACCAATTTCCTTAATGAATATTGATGCTAAAATCTTAAATAAGATATTAGCAAATAGACTTCAGAAAATCATCCCCAGAATAATACACTATGACCAAGTGGGATTTATACCAGGAATGCAGGGCTGGTTTAATATTAGGAAAACTATTAGTATAATTGACCATATTAATAATCAAATTAATAAAAACCATATGATCATCTCAATAGATGCAGAAAAGGCATTTGATAAAATCCAACATCCATTCCTACTAAAAACGCTTGAGAGTATAGGAATAAATGGACTATTCCTTAAAATAATAAGGAGCATATATTTAAAACCTTCAGTAAACATCATATGTAATGGTGATAAACTAGAACCTTTCCCTGTAAGATCAGGAGTGAAACAAGGTTGCCCACTATCCCCATTACTATTCAATATAGTACTAGAAACTCTAGCCTTGGCAATAAGAGCCGAGAAAGAGATCCAAGGAATTAGAGTAGGAAATGAAGAAATCAAATTATCACTTTTCGCAGATGACATGATGGTATACTTAGAGAACCCCAAAGACTCTGCTAAAAAGCTATTAGAAATAATTCAGAATTTTAGCAAAGTCGCAGGATACAAAATAAATCCACATAAATCCTCAGGATTTTTATACATTACCAACACAATCCAACAGCAAGAGATACAAAGAGAAATTCCATTCAAAATAACAGTCGATAGTATCAAATATTTGGGAATATATCTACCAAAGGAGAGTCAGGAATTATATGAGCAAAATTACAAAACACTTGCCACAAAAATAAAGTCAGATTTAAATAATTGGAAAGACATTCAATGTTCTTGGATAGGCCGAGCGAATATAATAAAGATGACAATACTCCCCAAACTAATCTATTTATTTAGTGCTATACCAATCAGACTCCCAAGAAACTATTTTAATGACCTAGAAAAAATAACAACAAAATTCATATGGAAGAATAAAAGGTCGAGAATTGCAAGGGAACTAATGAAAAAAAAGTCAGAGGAAGGTGGTCTAAGTATACCTGATTTAAAGCTATATTATAAAGCAACAGTCACCAAAACCATTTGGTATTGGCTAAGAAATAGACTAGTTGATCAGTGGCATAGGTTAGGTTCACAGGACAAGATAGTGAATAAAACAGGACAAGATAGTGAATAAAAATAGCAATCTAATCTTTGACAAACCCAAAGATCCCAAATTTTGGGATAAAAATTCATTATTTGACAAAAACTGCTGGGAAAACTGGAAATTAGTATGGCAGAAACTAGGCATGGACCAACATTTAACACCACATACTAAGATTAGATCAAAATGGGTCCAAGA
Source organism: Sminthopsis crassicaudata (assembly GCF_048593235.1). NCBI lineage: Eukaryota > Metazoa > Chordata > Mammalia > Dasyuromorphia > Dasyuridae > Sminthopsis > Sminthopsis crassicaudata. Next base: position 493,221,400 of record NC_133617.1, on the reverse strand, counting down.
TTTAGGCATAAAGAACGAAATCATAAATAAATTGGAGGAACATGGGATGGTTCACCTCTCAGACTTGTGGAGGAGGAAGGAGTTTGTGTCCAAGGGAGAACTAGAGACCATTATTGATCACAAAATAGAACATTTTGATTACACCAAATTAAAAAGTTTCTGCACAAACAAAACTAATGCAAACAAGATTAGAAGGGAAGTAACAAATTGGGAAAAAATTTTTACAGTTAAAGGTTCTGATAAAGGCCTCATCTCCAAAATATACAGAGAATTGACTTTAATCTATAAGAAATCAAGCCATTCTCCAATTGATAAATGGTCAAAGGATATGAACAGACAATTTTCAGATGATGAAATTAAAACTATTTCCACTCATATGAAAGAGTGTTCCAAATCACTATTGATCAGAGAAATGCAAATTAAGACAACTCTGAGGTATCATTACACACCTGTCAGATTGGCTAAGATGACAGGAACAAATAACGATGAATGTTGGAGGGGCTGTGGGAAAACTGGGACACTGATGCATTGTTGGTGGAGTTGTGAAAGAATCCAACCATTCTGGAGAGCAATCTGGAATTATGCCCAAAAAGTTATCAAAATGTGCATACCCTTTGACCCAGCCATACTACTACTGGGCTTATACCCCAAGGAACTACTAGAGAAGGGAAAGGGTCCTGTATGTGCCAAAATGTTTGTGGCAGCCCTTTTCATAGTGGCTAGAAGCTGGAAGATGAATGGATGTCCATCAATTGGAGAATGGTTGGGTAAACTATGGTATATGAATGTTATGGAATATTATTGTTCTATAAGAAATGACCAACAGGAGAAATATAGAGAGGCTTGGAGAGACTTACATCAACTGATGCTGAGTGAAACGAGCAGAACCAGAAGATCATTATACACTTCAACAATGATACTGTACGAGGATGTATGCTGATGGAAGTGGATTTCTTCAACATAGAGAAGAGCTAATCCAATTCCAATTGATTAATGATGGAAAGAACCAGCTACATCCAGAAAAGGAACAATGGGAAATGAATGTAAACTGTTATTTTTACCTTCTGAATCCAATTCTTCCTGTGCAACAAAAAATTCGGTTCTACACACATATATTGTATCTAAATTATACTGTAATATATTTAACATATATAAGACTGCTTGCCATCTGGGGGAGGGGTTTGGGGGAGGAAGGGAAAAAATCTGAATAGAAGTAAGTGCAAGGGATAATGTTATAAAAAAAAAAAATTTCCCATGCATATGTATTGTCAAAAAATGTTATAATTATAAAATAAAATAAAAATAAATTAAAAAAAAAATAAAATAAAATCTCTTTGGGATATAAGCCCAGTAGAAACACTGCTGGATCAAAGGGTATGAACAATTTGATAACTTTTTGAACATAATTCCAAATTGCTCTCTAGAATGGTTGGATCTGTTCACAACTCCACCAATAATGTATTAATGTCCCTGTTTTCCCACATCCCCTCCAACATTCGTCCTTGTATTTTCCTGTCATCTTAGCTGAACTGAGAGGTGTGTAGTGGTACCTCAGAGTTGTCTTAATTTCCATTTCTCTCATTAATAGTGATTTAGAGCACTTTCTCATATGATTAGAAATAGCTTTAATTTAGAAGAAAAATTCTTAAGTTTTAATAACCAATGTTATCATGAAAAAGAAGGGAGTGGAAATTGACTGACCTCAGCCTAATGAAAATAATTATCTTTCCCATACCACCACCAGGAGAGTGGAAAGGTGAATGGATACTGAATGTAATTTTTGTTGAGTTTGTTAAGTTGTTGTTTTAATGAGTCCTGAGGGAAGACACTACAAAGTTAGGCTATTTTGCCTTTTTTGATGGATTTCTGTACTCAGCTATGAGTACTCTTTTGTAAGGAAATGACATTCATTTTTCTGATTTTCAATTTTATCAATTGAGAAAAAGAGTTAATGAATTCTTAAGTCATTTGACTTAAGGATTCATTTGACTTTTAAATGACTATGAGTTATAATACAGAAAAGTCAGACTGGAAAGTATCAAAGAGAATTAACTAAGCATGCTCTTACCAAATAAAAGCCTTTGATTGCCTTAATCCACTGGAGAAGGAAATGGCAAAGAACTTTAAGTTTTTTTTTCCAAGAAGATCTCATGGACAATATGATCAATGGGATCGTGAAGATTCAGACAGACCTGAACAGAAGAGAGAAAAGAGGTATAAATTTCATTTCTGCCCTATGTCTACAAAATTAGTTTCCTAGATCCTGGGCATTCAATCTATATAGTTTGTATGACCCCAGAATATTATCTACCTGAGACTTTTAGTAAAAATTAAACTTTATCAACATACAAAAACTAATCTGTCAATAGGACCTGAAAACCAGCTTCCATTGGGTAACTAATTGACCATAGAGGTGTCATTCTGAAAACTTTAATAGATATTAATTGTACTTAAAACTGAATGCAATAAATTATATATGAATTCATGTGAAACATGTAAAATTTTTTTGTTTTGTTTTTTAAGGTTATAGATTTAAAGCTGAAATGGACCTTAAAGATAACCATCTATTTTAAGGTGTTTTTATTTAAATGATTCCTAGAGAGATTAAGTAGTTTGATCAAATAGATTTCAGAATGTGGCCCATAATAAAAAAACAAAAAAACAAAAAAACAAAACAAAACAAAAACAAAACAAACAAACAAACAAACAAAAAAAAAACCAGATGCTTCTGTTCTTGAGACTTTCAGAAGCTTACAGTAAATTCTTGAAAGTAAAATACCATTTCTTTCCAAAAAGTTCTATATAGTAGACATTATTCGTGGAATGTTTGTCTAAAAGTAAAACATTGTAATTGCTTCTACTTTGGCTGATTTTTAAAAATAAGTTTAGATGGATTTACCTCTATAATCTTCACAAGAAGTATAACAAGTGGCAGGTTTACCAGGTGAAAAGTCTTTGTTGTATTCTACTTAAAAATATTGAGGTATGTTTATAAAATTTTGGAATAAACTGAGTCTGGGCAAGATCCTGAAATGTACATGAAGAATCTTCAGTCTTCATGTAAGAAATAACCAAGATGCTATAGTTATATCAGAAAGACTTAACACCTTAATTATGAGGTATTATTTTACTAATTACTTAAAACCAGGATATTTAGACTAGAAGGATCTTCAGAGATATAGTCTAGTATCTTCCTTGGTTAGATAAAGACACTGAGGCTCATGGATGTTAATTGATGGCTAAAGTCATATATGTAGTAAATATTAGGAGCAAGACTTAAAACCAAGTTCTCTGTCTCCAGGGTCATTATTTTTTCTATTTTGCATTACTTTTTCCCCCCCTGCATTTTTACCTCTACATTTACTAATTTAAACAAGTTTGAGACCATAAGAGCCTAAAATTTAAGAAAATTGTTATTTGGAACAAAAACATTGAAAATTGAGGTCATGTGATCATAGATTTAGACCTGGAAGGGACTTAAGAAATTATTGTAATCAGTGCCTTCATTTTACAGATGAGGAAATTGAGACCAGAGAAATTAAATGTTTTGCTCAAGGTAAGAAAGAGACACAAGGTAGAAAAGCTAGATTTTAAACCCGGTTCTTTTGATTATCAGTCCAAAATTTTTCTATTGTACCTTGCAAATTTAAATAATAATAACTAATATCTATAAAGCACTTTATACCCAGCATTAACGGAGAGAGTAGAAACAAAGTGATCATTTTGTACTAATTCACTGAAATCTTCTCTATGGTACTCTAAATATAGAGATAGCAAAGTGTGCTGGAAAGATCACTTCTTATGACAGGAAACTTTTTCAAATCCCTGTTATGAAATTTGCCACTCATGGCATTAAAGCAGTTATTTAATTATGAGCAATAATTTCTTCAACTATAATATGAGGAATTTAAGACTATCTGATCTCTTTTTTGTCATGAAAAATACCACTATTAATATTTTGGGATAATTAGGACTTTTAAAAAATATTTTCCTTGGAATACTAACCCTTTCATATTGCAAAATAGGAAGAGTGATTGACGTAGTTTAAGTGATTTGCCCTATGTCATTAAAGCATTCCAGCAAAACTTGGAATTACTTTTTTTTCCCTTCTGAGTCCAATGCTTTATTGCCTTGACATGTTTAAAGACCAGACATGATTATTTTCATGTTTAAAAAAATAAAAGTCAATGGGACATTCTGAAAATTAGTCAAAACACTAACTTGTGCATATTTGCTTCTATATTTTAGGAACTCTGAATTATATAGTGTTGCTTCTAGGAAAAAAACAAAAAACTGGAAACATAACCCTGTACAATGGTAGTATTTGACAGATCTGATTATGTCATTGGCCTGATAAAGAATCTTCAATAACCTTCAATTTCCTATAGGATAAAATTCACACTCCTAATCTTGACATTTAAAACTTTATACAATCTACGCTAGCCTATGTTTTGATTTCATCTTATTCCCCTCTAACATTCCATATTTCATCCAAACTGGCCTAATAACTCTGTCCAAATTTCAGTATTCCCTCATTCTATTTCTGAACTGCGTCTATGTATAGATCTAAGGGAAACTTCCTTCTTGATTCTCTCTCTTAAATTAAGTAGCTCGCATTAGAATATACTTCCTGTCATCTTTTATATTAAGGTTATCTTGATCCCCACAATTGCTAATGCCTTTCTATCACAAAATACCATGTGTATATTTTATATTTTCATACTATGTTTCCCAAATAGAATATAATAAACTTCTTAATAAACTGGGAAAACATTTTTACATTCAAAGTTTCTGATAAAGGCCTCATTTTCAAAATATATAATTGACTCAAATTTATAAGAAATCAAGCCATTCTCTAACTAATAAATAGTCAAAGGATATGAAACACACTTTTTCAGATGAAGAAATTGAAACTATTTGTAGTCATATAAAAAGATGCTCCAAATCATTATTGATCAGAGAAATGCAAATTAAGATAATTCTGAGATACCACCACATACCTCTCAGATTGGCAAAGATGACAGGAAAAGATAATGACAAATGTTAATAGGGATGTGGGGAAACTGGGGCACTGATACATTGTTGGTGGAGTTGTGAATACATCCAACCATTATGGAGAGTAATTTGGAACTATGCTCAAAAAATTATCAAACTGTGCATACCCTTTGATCCAGCAGTGCTTCTACTGGGCTTATATCCCAAAGAGATTTTAAGGGAGGGAAAGGAACCCCCATGTGCAAAAATGTTTGTGGCAACCCTTTTTGTAGTGGCTAGAAACTGGAAATTGAATGGATGCCCATGGAGAATGGCTGAATAAATTGTAGTATATAAATGCTATGGAATATTATTGTTTTGTAAGAAAAAAATAGCAGGATAATTTCAGAGAAGCTTGGAGAGACTTACATTAACTGATATCAGCTAAGTGAAATGAGCATCAGGAGATCATTATACACAACAACAAGACTATATGATGATCAATTCTGATGGAGGTGGCTCTCTTCAACAATGAGATGATTCAAACAAGTTCCAATTGTTCAGTGATGAAGAGAGCCATCTATACCCAGAGAGAGAACTATGAGAAATGAGTGTGGACCACAACATAGCATTTTCACTCTTTCTGCATTGTTTGCATTTTTGTTTTCCTTCTCAGGTTTTTTTTTTTTTTTATCTACTTTCTAGATCCCATCTTTCTTGAGCAGCAATATAGTTATCTTGCTTTATAACTGTATAAATATGTATACATATATTGTATCTAACATATACTTTAACATATTTAATATGTATTGGACTATCTGCCATCTAGGGGAGGGAATTGGGGGAAGGAGGGGAAAAGTTGTAACAGAAGGTTTTTCAAAGATCAATTTTGAAAAATTACCCATGCATATATTTTGTAAATAAAAGGCTATAATAATAATAATAAAGAATATAAGCTTCTTCAGAGAAGGAACTGTTTCATTTGTTCTTTATATTCCATCTAACAATGCAAATCAAAAATTCTTTTGGAACTTATATCTTTAGGTTTCCCTAGGACATTTAGAAGTTAAATATTTTACTCATTCACAAAGTCAAAATGTGTCAGGAAAAAATTCATTTCTCATGACAATGAGTCCTCTATAAGGAATGAAAGCCAGGACAAGAAAATTTTTACTAATGAATTTTTCACTTATAAAATTAATCATCACAGATAATTTTCAAATGATGAAGATAAATCTTTCTATAGTCATATAGAAAAATGCTCTAAATTACTATTGATTAGGCAAATGCAAATTAAAATTACTCTGAGGTGCCACCTCACACCTCTCAGATTGGCTAAGATAACAGGAAAAGATAATGATGAATATTGAAGGGAATGTTGGAAAATTGGGACATCTATGCATTGTTGGTGAAGTTATAAAGGGATCCAGCCATTCTAGAGAGCAACTAAGCCTAAAGGGCTATCAAAGTGCACATATCCTTGATGTATCAGTGCCATTACTGAGTCTGTATCCCAAGTAAATAATAAAGGAAAAAGACCCACATGTGCAAAAATGTTTGTTACAGCTATTTTTGTGTAGCAAAGAATTAGAAAAAGGGTAAATGCCTATCAATTGGGAAATGGCTGAACAAGTTGTGGTATACGAACATAATGGAATATTATTTTTCTATAAAAAATGATGAACAAGCTGATTTTAGAAAGTCCTGGAAAGATTTACATGAACCGATGCTAAGCAAAAAAAGCAAATCAGGGATTTATTGTATACAATAACAGCAACATTTTGCAGTGAACAACTATGAAAAACCTGCTTCTTCTCAACAGTCCAACGCTTAAAGACAGTCCCTATAAACTTTGGATCAAAAATGCCATTTGTATCCATAAAGAAAACCATAGAGATTGACTATAAATCAACACATGTTATAGTCACTTTTTTCTCTTTCTTTCTGGGTGTATGTGTATGTGTGTGTGTGTATAATATTAAGATAATATATCCAGAGAGAGATATAACACATTATTAATGTTTTATTAGATGCCATTTGAAACTAGCATAAGACTTTAGATTATTTACCACTGAACTGAAATGTTATATGAATATTTTATTGGCTTCGTTCCAGTAAAAACATGGAAGAGGGGTAGGAGTGGACCTTGTAGAATTTAATAGAGTTGTAAAATAAATAAGTACACATTTGTGGTTTTATATATTTGTGGTTTTACATCTAAAAAATTAAATTAAATTAAATTAATCATCATTCAAACATTCTTCCTCATTTAACATAGGAATCAATTCCAGCTATTTTTGCTTATTGAATCAATATTTTTTTTGGCCAGTTTCTTTTTTTCTAAAAAGAACTTAAAATTAATACTTTGAATATTAAGGGATTAACTAAGGAGCTTGGAAGATGAAGTCCCTAGGTAATTTAACAACACTATTTGGGATGGTTCTTTCAAAGCTTTCAAAGATATGGCTTTCAAAGCTATATCTGAAGTAAAGCTTGTGAAGGCAAAATAATAATAATAATTCTAAATTTATTTTATTACTTTTCTTTTTTCAGTTTTCAAAAGAATCCCTTACTTTTCCTCCATTATTAACTATGAAATGTGAATCCATATTCTAAGTAGATTTACTTAAAATGGCCTTTTCCCAGTATCAGTTAACCTCAGATAACAGGAACTTTTTGTACTAAATAAATACTTGTTAATTGAAGAAAAAACTAAGACTTGGACAGAATATTTTATTTCTTTTTTTTACACAAGAAAAAAAAAAGAGCTATCTGGGGCCAGAAAAATCAGTCTGGTTCAAATACCAACAATCCATCTATCAGGTTAAATAATTTGAATGAATGAGCTAATTAAAAACAATTTATTAAATGTTTACTTTGTACCAAAATTCATGCTTAGCATTGAAAATATGAATATAACATGACATCTTTTCTGATCTTAAAGAGCTTACATTCTAATAGAAGAGAAAGCATTTCTAGGGGAATAGTGGCAAAGGAAAGGAACTGAAGTTAGGGATGACATGAAGATAGTAAGTAGTATTGAGATGATTACAATTCTCAGAACTAGAGCTATAAAGGGAAGAAAGGTATAGGACATACTCACATCCAGAAGACATAAAGTGGCCAATCAGTCATCATTTATGAAGTGTTCTAGACAATATATTAAGTACTGGAAACACAAAGAGAGGATTTTTTTTAAAGGGATCTCAGTCTCATAGGGTGAAGGTAAAAATGAGGACCATTAATCCCAGGTATTACAAAGTTTTTTGACTCATCTTCACTCAGGCATGCTTCTGATTGTCTGGTTTGAAAGAATAGAAATTAGTGGTAGCAAAAGTGAGGAAAAAGGTAAAAAAAATTTAGTCCTGAGCATATCCATAACATTATATGCCACATGTGAGACTGATGACTTGAGTTTCTTATTGATTATGTTGCTTTATTTCAGCAGCATGTGCCTTTACTATTATTGTAAGGATTCTTGGAGTGTTTTGCAGTGAAAAATTAATTCATTCTCTTTTTCTTTCTTTTCCTTCCTCTATTCCTTCCTTTTTCCATTCCTTCTTGCCTTTTCCCTTCCTTTCTCTCTTACCTTCTTCCTTCCTTTCCTTATTCCTTCCTTTCTTTCTTTGTGCCCTCCTTGCTATAAACACACATGCACACACACCCAAAAATTATAAATAAAAAGTTAATGAATTATATTTCTTTCATACATCAATCCCAAATAAAACAAAAATTCACTTGACTACACAAATATATTAGACTCTCCAGATCTCTTTGCAGAAACATCACTAGAGAACATCTTTATTCATATTCAGAATTTTTTGAGCAATGTTTACAAGGATATTCATTTATATTTTCTTGAACTTCTAGATTTTGATGATTTAATGTTATTTATTTTCCTCCATGAGACTCAATTTTTACTCTTATTATAGGTTATTATGATAAAAATACCCAGCCTTTAAAAAAATCCCAAAAATCCCACATAAGCTTAGTAATTATAACAATTGTTCAATCGTTTCAGTCATATCTGACTTTTCATTATCCCCATTTTGATTTTTCTTGGAAAAGATACTAGTGTGGTTTGCCACTTTTTTTCCAGATCATTTTCCAAATGGGGAACTGAGGCAAATAAGAAATGGTTAAACACAATATATGAGCAAAATGAAATATTACTGCTATTTAAATAATAATGAGTATGATGAATATAGAGAAACATGGGCATCATATGAATTAATATAAGATTAACTAACCAGAACCAGGAGAATGATAAAGAAGACTACAACTGTGTAAATGGAAATAGCAACAACAAAAACCAAAACCTTCATGCCCTGAAATTATAACCAAGCTTGGCCCCAAAGAAATGTGACAGTGTACTTCCTAACCTTCTTTAAAGAGTCATAAAGACTATGTGCATGAAACTTTACATATGCTCGACATAGTGAATTCATTATTTAGTTTTACTGAACTCTTTTTTCCCCCTCTCATTCTTTGTTATAAGGTCAAAGAGGGAAAGAAGAATAGTATATTAAGACATGGAATTGATATAAAAACAAAAGCTGCAATGAATTAATGAGCTATTGTCTTTTTTTCTCCTTAGGATATCCCAAATTTGTGTTACACACCTAGTTTTAACTTAACTTCGGATAGTAGAAAGGAATGTTAAACATAGTAAAATCTTGCATGACATAATGCCCAATAAAATTGCAATTTATATATTTGATGCATGAATGTTTGTGTGTGTGTGTGTGTGTGTGTGTGTGTGTGTTTATAGCAAGGAGGGCACAAAGAAAGAAAGGAAGGAAGGAATAAGGAAAGGAAGGAAGGAAGAAGGTAAGAGAGAAAGGAAGGGAAAAGGCAAGAAGGAATGGAAAAAGGAAGGAATGGAGGAAGGAAAAGAAAGAAAAAGAGAATGAATTAATTTTTCACTGCAAAACACTCCAAACATCCTTACAATAATAGTAAAGGCACATGCTGCTGAAATAAAGCAACATAATCAATAAGAAACTCAAGCACTCTTTCTTAGGTGGTAGTACAATGAGATATAAAAATATGCTGACTTCAGAGTCAGAAGAGCTAGATTTCAGTTCTACTTGTGATATATACTGACTGTGTAACCCTGAGTGAGTCATTTCATCCTTCTTTGTCCCATGTACCTTTAGAGGTGGAAAAGTTGGAGATTTTCATTTTTAGAGTTTCTCATTAGATCATGTATCTGCACAAAAAGAATTTTTTTTAAGTCATTAACTAAGTGGATGACAAATCTTTAATAAAGTATATTGCAAAAAATGTGAACATTACTAAGTTGAAGCTTCTGATGTTACTGTTTAGCTTAGAATTCCAATCTCAAGATTTCAAATCTTAATTCTTCTTTCAGCCATGTTTGATATTCTTGCTGAAGCATCTGCTGCCAAATGAGCAAAATTTATAAGGCATATTAAACAAGACTTATTAAATAAATTATTAAATTAATAAGACTTAAGGCATATTAAACAAGGCATATTAAATGAAGACTTGGAAACACTTCTAATTTTATAGCAATGGGTTTCTTTCATAAAATCATAGATTTAAAGCAGAGTCAGAACTTCAAAACAGTTAAAATATTTGTTCAGGATCATTCTCCTGGGAAGTTTTCTGAGGCTAAATTTGAATCCAGGATTTACTGACTCTCAGTCTCATGCTTTCACATTATATCATCTTGCCACTTCATTTTTCTTCTAAGTTAGCTTTAATGACTGCTCTCTCACTTCACTTTAGTTTCCTTCATTGCTAGAGTTCATGCTTGTGGGGAAAGTAGTAAGATATACATAAAACTGATTTTTTGTAAGAAAGGATCCCCTCCTTCTTATACACATATGCACACATACACATACACACACACACACACATACACACACACACACAAACACACACCTACACCTTTTTCTGATGAAAGCACCATATTATATCGAATCTATTGTGTTTATATCACATATGAAAGGAACAAATCTTAAATAATCCACTCAGGAATTAAAATGACATTATCTTTTTTTAATATCATAATAGAGCAATGAATTTCCTCAACCTTAAGAATTCATATACATATAATAAAGATGACAATACTATCTAAACTAATGTATTTATTTAGTGCTATACCAATCAGACTCCCAAGAAACTATTTTACTGACCTAGAAAAAATAACAACAAAATTCATCTGGAAGAACAAGAGGTCAAGAATTTCATGGAAGTTAATGTATAAAAAAAAAAAAAAAGCAAATGAAGGTGGCCTAGCTATACCAGATCTATATTATAAAGCAGCGGTCATCAAAACCATTTGATACTGGCTAAGAAACAGTAGTTGATCAGTGGGATAGGTTAGGTTCACAACACAAAATAATCAATGACTATAGCAATCTAGTGTTTGACAAACCCAAAGACCCCAGCTTTTGATATAAGAATTCATTATTTGACAAAAACTGCTGGGAAAATTAGAAACTAGTGTGGCAGAACCTATACCTAATACCATATTCCAAGATAAGGTCAAAATGGGTTCATGAGATTATAAACAAATTAGAAGAACATAGGATAGTTTACCTCTCAGATTTGTAGAAGAGGAAAGAATTTGTGACCAGAAGAACCAGAGATCATTATTGATCACAAAATAGATAATTTTGATTATATTAAGTTAAAAAGTTTTTATACAAACAAAACTAAAGCAGACAGGATTAGAAGGGAAGCAATAAACTGGGAAAACATTTTTACACTCAAAGGTTCTTATAAAGGACTCATTAATAAAATATATAGAGAATTTACTCAACTTTATAAGAATTTAAGTCACTCTCCAATTAATAAATGGTCAAAGGATACAAACAGACAATTTTCAGATGAAACTATTTTTAGTTATATGAAAAGGTACTCCCAATCACTATTGATTAGAGAAATGCATACCTCTACACACCTGTCAGATTGGCAAAGTTGACAGGAAAATATAATGATGAATGATGGAGGGAATGTGGGAAAATTGTGATACTGATACATTGTTGGTGAGCTATGAACAGATGCAACCATTCTAGAGAACAATTTGGAACTATGCTCAAACAGTTATCAAACTGTGCATACCCTTTGATGTAGCAGTGTTTCTACTGGGCTTATATCCCAAAGAGATCCTAAAGGAGGAAAAAGGAGCCACATGTGCAAAAATGTTTGTGGCAGTACTTTTTGTAGTGGCTAAAAAACCAGAAACTGAATGAATGTCCAGTAACTGAAGAATGGCTGAATAAATTATATTATATGAATGCTGTGAAATATTATTGTGTAAGAAATGACCAGAATGATTTCAGAGACTTTGAGGGACCTACACGGACTGATGCTAAGTGAAATGAGCAGAACCAGAGGATAATTATACATGGCAACAAGAAGACTACAGGATGATCAGTTCTGATTGACATGGCTCAATTCAACAATGAAATGATTCAAAGTAGATCCAATTGTTCAGTGATGAAGAAAGCCATATACCTCCAGAGAGAGGCCTGTGGGAACAACATAGCAGTTTAACGATTTTTGTTGATGTTTGCTTGGATTTTGATTTCCTCCTCAAGTTTGTTTTTGTTTTTTTTTTTTCTTTCTAGATCTGATTTTTCTTGTGCAGCAAGATAACTGTATAAATATGTTTACATATATTGGATTTAACATATATTTAACATGTATTGTATTATCTGCCATCTAGGGGAAGAGGTGGGGGGAAGGAAAGAAAAATTTGGAACACAAAGTTTTGTAAGGGTCAATGTTGAACCATGCATATGTTTTGTAAATAAAAAACTTTAATTAAAAAAAGTGTTCATATACAGCTTCTGGGTAAAATTATAGGATTATGAAGATTTCATGCTTCAACATAAACCTTTCCTTTTATTTTTATACAATATGTACAAATGTATTCCCTTTGATAAAACAGAACTATTCTCAAAGAACAGATACAAATCTAGAGATTTATGGCAAGTCTGTAGTTCAGGGGATCCTTATCATAAGAGCTCATATCCCTCATCAAGATGGGTCTCTGAAATCACAGGGATTGGAATAGGGAGAGTCTCTAAACACTCATCATTATAGTTCATTAGCACTTTTCCATTCATAGGAATGTAGTAATTGACAAAGTAAATAAAACAAGCCACTATCAAGCTCAGTATACTTTCACTATTATTACTGACAGATGTCTTAAAGGAGGGTGTGAAATATTCACAGAATTTCAAAATCACAGGATTTTAAAAGTGGAAAGGATTTAAGTAACCATCAAGTCTAATCCATACAGAAAAGGAATAGTAGCTGTAACATACCAAACAAGTGATCATTTAAATTCATTTGATGAAATTCAAAAAAGAATATCACTAACTTATAGGGCAATCCATTATAAATTGGGGCATATCTTAATGATTATTAAGAAGTATTTTTTGTTTTATGCCTTCAGAAAAATAGTATATTTAATAATAACAACAATCATAAGCATTTTACAGTGCTTTGAAGTTGCAAAGCACTTAGCAAATATTATCTCATCCTCATAATAACTCTGGGAGGTAGGTGCTATGATTTTACAGATGAGAAGATTGAGGGAGACAAAAATAAAGCAATTTGTCAAGGAACATATTTGTGTATGTGGATATATACATCGACATGCATATATGCATATTTGTACATATACATGTATGTCTATGATATTCATCTACTTAGTAAATGTCTGAGACAGGATTTGAACTCAGATCTTCTTGATTATCAGATACAAAACTCAATCCATTTCACTGCCACAAGGTTATTTTGCATGATACTTCAGCAAGGAAAGATCATAGGATCATATAATCAAGAGATGGTAGAGACTTTAATGTATAACTTATTAAAGATGAGTTTAATGGCTTACTCAAATAGTAGAGTTAAAATCTATGTCAAAATTCAGTGTTCTATTTCATTACTTGCTACTTGAAACTACCTTCACCAAAATATTCTATGTTCTGGAATAACATATGTGTAGTAAAGTTGATCAAATTGTTCTGTTGAGTAGTCCATCCTAGCTATATTATTGATTCATTCATGTAACTACTTAGCCATAGTTCTAGGCACACTGGTTCAAAAAAACAAAAACAAAAAAACTGGGAAAAATTTTCCTGGTTCCCTCTCCATTTTTCAGAAAGTAAAATGAATATATTTATCCTAGCTATTAAATATTGTCTCCCCCATTCGAATGTAAGTTCCTTGAGGACAGATGACATTTTTGCCTTTCTGTGTATCCTCATTACTTAGTACCCTATCTGGAACATTATAAATACTTAATAAAAACATGCTGACAGTCTTTTCATGTCTCCCAAAGGTCTCACTACAAGACAAATTTGAGCCAATGCTGTTAAAATGAGTTGTGCCCTATCCTAAGAAATCAAACTTTTTTTTTTATTATAGCTTTTTATTGACAGAACATATGCATGGGTAATTTTTCAACATTGTCTGTTGCAATCACTTCTGTTCCAACTTTTCCCTTCCTCCCCTCCATCCCCTCCCCTATTTGACAGATAGCCTCATACATGTTATACATGTTAAAGTATATCTCCAATACAATATATGTGTACATATTATACAATTCTTGTTTCCCAAGGAAAATCAGATTTAGAAAGGTAAAAATTACCTGGGAAGAAAAACAAAAGTGCAAGCAGTCCACACTCATTTTCCAATGTTCTTTCTCTGGGTATAGGTGGTTCTGTTCATCACTGATCAATTAGAACTGAAATGGATCCTCTCATTATTGAAGAGAACCATGTCAATCAGAATTGATCATCATATAGAAGTGTTATTGAAGTGTATAATGATCTCCTAGTTCTGCTCATTTCACTTAGCATCAGTTCATGTAAGTTTCTCTAAGCCTCTCTGTATTCATCCTGCTGGTCATTTCTTACAGAACAATAATATTCCATAACATTCATATACCACAATTTACTCAGCCATTCTCCAACTGATGAGCATCCATTCAATTTCTAATTTCTAGCTACTATGAAAAGGGCTGCCACAAACATTTTTGCACATGTGGGTCCTCTTTGGGATATAAGCCCAGTAGTAACACTTCTGGATCAAAGGGTATGTACAGTTTGATAACTTTTTGAGCACAGTTCCAAATTGCTCTCCAGAATGTTTGGGTCGATTCACAACTCCACCAATAATGCATCAGTGTCCCAGTTTTCCCACATCTCCTCCAATATTCATCACTATCTTTTCCTGTCACCTTAGTCAAAATGATAGGTATATAGTGGTATCTCAGAGTTATCTTAATTTTCATTTTTCTGATCAATTATGATTTGGAACACTTTCATATGAGTAGAAATGGTTTAAATTTCATCATCTGAAAATTGTCTGTTCATATCCTTTCACCATTTATCAGTTGGAGAATAGCTTGATTAAAAATCAAATATTTAACTTCAACTTGGTCCCACAATCTTTAAGACATTTCTTGGCTAAATGTGAATGAATATGCTAAGACATGGCAATCTCGGTAGAATGGACAAAATAATTAATTCCCACTTAAACTCTTCATTGGAATGAATTTGTTTTTCTTAGAATCCTCCAGATTTTCTAAAGTTGTTTTAGATTATAGTTAACAATACAAGTTTCTTTTAGTCTAGATATCTCTATCTTGGGTTTGGACCATAACACATATAAATATACACATAGACATGCATACTCATATGCATATGCACATGTCTATTAATACACATTCATATAGATACACATATGTACCTACATGTCTACATATGTTTTTGTTATATATAGATATAAATATAGTTATATGTGAAGACATCAATATAGGTATAGCTGTAGGATTATGTGTATGTGTATGTGTTTCTTTGTCACTAATTTCACGGTGAGACAAATTCCACACCAGAGATCAGTGTAACAGAAATGGTAAGGCAGGATTTTAGAACAGTTACCCTAGCATTCATTGGAAAATCTACTTGAGTCTTATGCTTTTATATGAATATAATGAACACGAATTAACCACTGCCTCGAAAAATAAAAGAATGAAAGCTCTGAGCACTGCAGAGGAAGATGCTTTATACAGGCATTTTCAATGTTCATGATACTGTGTAAATCATTCAGCTCTGAGCTACATGATGCCAGTGATGCATTAGGCTCTATCCATATGTTTCCTTTTGTTGCTGCCCTTCGCACACTATCATGAGAAGGGGAATTGAAAAAAAATCAAGGTCAAAAGCAGGGTGTGGTGAAGTTCAAGGTCATGAATAGACTTTTTTTCTATTATTGTTCAACCTCTTTTCCTATTGAAGTACAGATTTTCCAATGTAATTGACTCATTTCATATCAGTGGAAGATTTTCATTAGGAAAAGTCAGAAGAATCCTTGCAATGAAATAAAAGGTTGGAATAAAATAGTGTATACACATGAACACAGATTGGAAAAACATGGTGGGAGGGAGCAGAAAGAAATTGGATTTTGGATGAATGGGAGAGGGACACAAAGATAATAGTACTTAATATAAAGATAGTGAGTTTCACAGGCCCATGAATGCCAAGAAATTGTCTGGCAATGGCCAGAATGATTATCCCAAATCTTGTTCCTTTGTCATTTTACAATAGGTAAAACCTCCCGGGAAAATGATGCTTCTCAATACATGGAGCCCAAATGTTCAACAAAATGGTTCTGAGCACATCCATAAATGTAATGGAACCTTCCCACTTAAGTGCATATCCTATAATACTGTATATTATCATGCTTCAGGATTGTAAAACTGATTTCACAGCAAGTGGCTTATTAAAACTCTGGCCGTCATGCCACATTCCTGTGCATAGGATTTTCAATTTTGTTGTAGTTCTTGATTCCCTTTTGCATATGTATTTGCCTGGAAAACCAATTACCAGATGGCACATGGTTATTTTTACATTTTGTATGGAGGGTTTCCAGCTGATAATTATGACATTATAGAAAGAGGCCTATGCTTTGCATTAAGAATCTTTGGCACATGCCTTTATAAGCCTTTTGCATTTCCCATTTGACTCTCTAGCTCCTGTTGTCCTGACAAAATGATTTTTTTAGACACAACACCTACTGCAAATCTCTTGAGTATCACCAAGGAATTTACTTCAGTGGAAAAGAAGATCCACTAGAACTCTGGGCAACTAGCCTCCCTGGGTCTGACTTGCCCTTAGTTTGAGGGAATGATTCTGCATATTTGAAAGTCTGGAGTTCTGGAAGTTTAGGGTGAATCATTGTAGTCATGGGCTAGCAAAAAGCAAAGGAATCTAATAGTCTGATGCTCAACTCTTTGCAGTCATCAGGTGTCTTCTGTATTGGAGCATTTATTTCATTATTTCTTTTATTAATCTTGCCTTAAAACTATGAGGAAGAATAAGGATGGGTGTGTGTGTGTGTGTGTGTGTGTGTGTGTGTGTGTGTGTGTGTGTGAGAGAGAGAGAGAGAGAGAGAGAGACAGACAGACAGACAGACAGACAGACTGAGACAGAGACAAGGCTAAAGAGACAGAGACAGAAAGTGAGCAAGAGGAAGCACAAAAGGTACTTGTAATTACAGTAATTTTGTACTATTATATAGTAGCAATAAACCCAGAATTGAAGTGTAACACACTGGAGTAGAGTTAGGGCTTAAAAGATATTAGAATTAGAATTAATAGTCTGTACTTTTGTATTACCTTGTAACCAGAGAAGCATCACAGTTCCTGGAAAAAGGAAAAAACCAAAACCAAAAACAAAACAAAACAAACAAACAAAAAAAACAACAACAATGTTTGGGCGTTTTTTCCCCCTCTTTTTCTTCATTGCCTTACCTTGCTCCCAACTTGGAAGTCTCTTTAACAATTACTTTAATTAGGTTGATTAGAATTAAGAATATATTTGATCCTCTTTCTTTTAAATTCACCGGAGTTTTCTTTATAATTCACCTCAGTACTATAACAGTCTATTAGTTAGGAGGGTATTTTTTATTATTATTTTTAAATAGATATTTCTCCTTCTGAAAGGGGATGGGTTATAATTCTTATTTCAGTGACACCAAATTGAGCTGGTATAGATATGTAATGTATATTTAGACAAATAAACATCTAATATTAACATGTTTAAAGTGGGCTGTGAGGAAATGTTTTAAAACAGATTAATTAAAATTCAGAAATGTTTGCCAGCTTGTTTCCCAGTTTCAATGATAAAAATAAAAATGCTGTGTGGGCTGAAATGAGAATTAGTCCCTGGAGTATAAAAGAAGGACTCGGTAGAAATCTGTGTGTTTCCAGACTGTATTTTCCTGCTCAACCCTAGTGAATGTGAAGCATGCATAATTTGGCACTGCTGTTTCTTTATTTGCATTTAGCACACATACTTTAAGCTAATTAATCATGTTGTGTCCTCATCCTTCTCCCCTCCCAACAAATAAATTAACTATTCATTTCACTGATGGCAAAATACCAAATTATTTAAAACTATGCATTATATATATGTGTGTGGACATACATACACATTCATCAAGTGTAAAGATTTAGTTTATTCTCATTTCTTGTTAATTCTCAGGAAAAAAAAGTCCTGGTAAGAGAGTGAAACAAAGAAAGCCATTTTTAAAAAGTGCTCACATAATTTCTGTTCTACTATCATGAAAAAAAAAAGTATTTTCTAACTTATCAAATCTATGAAGACTGATTGTTCATATTAAAATAATAGTAATAAGACTGGTCTACATCAAGGGGGAAAAAACAAAACAAAACAAAACAAAACAAAACAAAAAAAAAAAAAAAAAAAAAAACAGTGACAAAAGTATTCTGAGCAAATGAAGAGCTTTATTTAGTTGGTTGAGTTTGCCAGAATAAATGGAAGTAATAGAGGAAAATGTAATGGAAGAATAACTTCTAAATTTCCAATATATTAAAGCAACTTTGGAAGTAATTACACATCCTGTGCACCTTCTATCAATGGATTGTGGTCTATCCTTTAATGATGGGGCTCATTATGAGTGAATGTAGCTTTAATTCTCTTGCTGTTCATAGCACTGATTCAGAAGATTAGCATTCTGGGAGATTGAGTCATCAGGTTATTCTGAACAAGTTTTGCAATCATTGACTTAGAACAGGGTTCTGATCAGTGTAGTATAAGGTTAAGATAATCCTTGTTCTTCTTGACATTTTGCTTCTCTCATTTTCTGTTAAGGAGACAATCAAGAGGCTGTGGAAGATTTGACAAGTGTAGGTGTTTGAAAGAATTCTCTAAAACCAAGTTAATGGAACAAAATAATGGGGAACCGACCTAGTCTGAGGCCTAATTTAAAGTTGCTTTGCCAAATTAAAGCATAGCCTTTCACCTGTAGCGCTGTACATTCTACCCCCATTTGTCTTTTCATTTAACTTATGGAATGGGGGAACACTATCTATGTCAAAACCTTTGAAAGTAAGTACTTTAAATAAAACTGGAAAAAATTTAAGATTAATGCAGAATATGAATACCAGAGAAATGGTAATACATCATTTCCCAAATGCTAGCAAATGGGAAGTATGTAAGTGAAGAGAGCTGAGAACAGGAAAAAAAATTGACATCTAGGTACTTTAAAAGTTATCTGTTCCTGACACTAAGGTGAATTATAATTAGACAAGTGGGCAATTATCTGTTATATATTAGTTAGGATATGGAGCCTGTGAGTGGCTAATTCAAATCTAGAAGTGAAATTAATTCACCTTTTCATTGGTTAGAACAAGAAAAACATTACAGCCACACTCTTTTGTTATATGTTATACCAATGTGCTTATTAAAAATGGGAAGGAAAAATTGTGGCATTAGAATTTTTTTTTCTGCCACTATTCGATTTTTAAATTATATTTTGGGTGTCTAGACTTCAGAGGTTTCTTGCTCTCTTAAACCTACTGTTTCCTATTATACTTTGACTTTATCTGAAACCTGGTGAAAGCACATAGTGTTGTATTTCTATCCTCCTAACCTACAGATTTTGAAGGACATCAAAACTAATTAAATGAAAATATATTCTCACCCAGAAATCTTTAGAGGAAATTTCTAAGTTTTCTATAAGTAATGCAAACTTTAAAAACAATAATTCCCAATAAAGTAGTGAAAGCTAACACTAAAGGTGAAGAAAAGTGGCTTTGACTTTCTCAGAATTCCATCTTATTTTCCATTAAAATAACATGGATATTTTTCTCAATATTTTTGAAATTTTATTTTATTTTCCTTTCCAAAATTCTTATTAGTTGAATAATAGTGACAATAATGACTGACATTTATATAACACTTTAAGACCTGCAGATAGCTTTTTTATGTTAATTGTTTCATTTGATACTTAGAGCAACCCTGTGAAGTAAGTGCTATTATTATTCCCATTTTATGGACAAAGAAACTGAGGCTCAGTCAGGTTGAATTACTTGACAAACATTACAGTTATTAAATATCCAAATCAGAATTCAAAATTCAGTTTTCCAGACTCCAACTCCCACACTCCATGGACATAAATATTTTTTTATTTTGAAAAAAGTTCTTTGAAAATAAAGAATCTTAATGGAGGAAGAATTTCATATGAGTATAATGGGTACTGACCAAAGAGGATCCACTCCTTCAAGGGAACCCAAGTTAGAGAACACAGGATTTTAGATTTAGATTAAGAATGGACCTTAAAGAACTTCTAGTAGTCCAATCTTTTCCTTTTTTAGATAAGAAAGCTAAGTCTCATAGAAATGAAGTGATTTATTGAATACAAATCTCCCCTTCCTGTCCTCTGTCTTCTGGACAAACTGTCCTTGCTATTTTTCACACACAACATTCCATTTCTTTCTTGTACTCCTTTTCATAAGCAGGCTCCAAAGTCTGGAATGAATTTCTGACTCTCATTTGACATTCTTCTAAGTTCTATTCATATGCTACATCATATAAGAAGGCTTTTGACCATTCATTTGTTAATGCCTGAGCCTTGAGATTATCTAATATTTATTTTATTTATATACTGGGCATGTGTGTGTGCATTTTTGCACCTGAAAGTAAGCTTCTTGAAAACATAGTGTTTATTTTTTATCTTTGATCCCTAGTACTTAGAATAGTTCTTAATATAGATTAAGAGCTTAATAAAAGTTACTTTATTATTATTATTATTGATTACTTGTTCAAAAGATTAGAGCCCAGGTTCTTTGATTTCATATAATTAAAGTTTAGTTTCTTCATCTGTAAATTGAAGGGATTGGTTTGAAAATCTCTTACTTTACACTTCCTAGTTATATGACCCTAGACAAGTTACTTAATCCCAATTGCCTTCCAAAGAAACAAACAATAAAAATAAAAATAAATAAATAAGTAAATAAAAGCCTCCTAAGATCTTTTTCAGCTCTAAATTTATGATACTATGATACTTCCACTATACTGTGCTTATAAAAAGATCATAAGCTTATCTGACTCCCAAAAAGGAATCTCTGTACTTGCTAGCTTGGGCAAGTTATTTCACCTCTGTGAATCAGTTTCCTTAACTGAAAAAGGGGGATAATAATAGAACTTATCTCAGAGGGTTATTATGAGAATTATGGAACAATATTTGTAGTTTCTAATTCAAATCCTGGCACAAAGTGGATGCTACATAAATCTTAGTTATTTTTATTGCTATGCTTGGAGGAGGAGGAAGCACATTAGTAATAGTCATCATGAGACACTATTTTTTACAATACTCTAGTAATTTTGAAATTTCTGATTAGATATTCCCTTCAGTAATGCTGATCACAGAACATCCATGTCTTCTCAACCTATGCGACACCTTTTCTTATTTCAAACCATGAGGAAATCTCTATTAAGGTATTTAAATATTTCTCAAGGGAAAAAAATCTAAAAAGGATCAATATAATTATAGAGTTGTATGTGTTGTGTATATGTTTGTATATTTGAATCACAGCTAGCACGAAATATAGCATGTAAATCATATAATATATCTGTAGGTGTAATGTTAATATACTGAATTACTAACATAAGAGAACCAGTTTTATATCATGAGTATAATGGGCACTAGCCAGAGGAGACCCACTTCTTCAAGCATTCAATATGTTCTCTATCAGTACTAAGTCATGAGGAGACCTTGGGAACCAAATTCCTGAAATTCAACATTGTGAGTAATGAAGGTAGGTGCCTGCCTGGCCCTTTAGAGCAAGCACAAGTATTCTGTACTTCTTTCTTATATGGTTGCTTAATACTGAGAAAAGCCTTTCAATTGGATACTAAATTGGAACTAAATGAACACAAAATATACAAATAGGTGAAACTTTCATTTTTTTATGCATAATTGTCCAGTGGAAGAGAGATATGGCTTTGGTTGCTGAAGTCTCTGTTGATCTTTATAAGGTTATGGGATCATTTCTTGGTTCATTTTATCTCCAGATGCTCCTTCACCTTATATCAGAAAGGAATGAAATGTATATGTGTGTGTATGTATATGTATATACATAGAAATGTAATTTATCAGTGGTAGGATAAGTGGTTCCTCTATCCAATCATACAAAAAAAAGTTTCAGATATTACACAAAAAAGAAATGATCCTATTTTGTAAGATAATATAATTTTAATTAAGATAAAGTAGAATTTCAAATTAAATTATTTTATTCAATTGTGTGACTTATTAGTGTTAAGGTTATATGCCTTTCATATTTGAAATTTTCCAATGAACAGAAAAAGCCAAATTAATTGAATTTACTTAAACATATTTTGACTACATAAAATATTTGCATATTTTTGACACATTTTGCTATGTATTATACTATATATTGATGATATGAAACTTCCTGATTTCATTAAACTTACAGATGAATTACAGCATGTACATATATATTAGATTTTAACGAACATTTAATAGGGAGAAAGAAATAACAAGTCAGGAAAGTTTATGTCAGAAAAGATATCATTAAGAAGATGGCAACTTAATTGATAACTGAACAAAAGTAATGAGAGAGACAGAGAGAAAGATGAAAAGGAGTGAGTTTCAGGATATGTAGATAGCAGAGACGAATACAGAAACATAAAGTAGCAGGAAGAATTAAGGAAAAAGGTATTAGACCAGTGTGACTGGAATTTAGAGTTTGAGAAGAGGGATGAGATAAGGTTGAAATGTCAGTCTGGAACCAGGTTATAGATAATTATAAATGACAAATAAAGGAATCTAGAGACTATAAAGAACCAGTGAAGTACTTTTAGCAAGAGAACATTATAATCAGACCATTAGAAGATTGTTTTCACAATTGTGTGAATTGAAGATTAGAGAGACTGAAAGGAGAAAAACCAATTCAGAGACTGTTTGGGGCAAGGTGGAGAGAACTAAAACTAGATTGGTGGCTGTGGAAATAAAGAGAACCAGATACATGCAAGAAATGTCAAAATAGCAATAAAACTGTTTAGCAACTTTTTGGACGTGAAGCTAGAAGGAAAAGGCAGAATCTAAATTGATATCCCTGGCTGACTAAGGAAAAGATGGAGTCCTCACAAGAAGCAGTGACATTCAGAATGAAGGGAGATAATGGCTTCTGTTTTGGAAATGTTGAGATTGAAATAAAGATCAGACATCCAGATGTCTAGGAGGGAATTGATGACAAAATCCTAGAATTCAGGAAAAAATTATTAGAGCCACAGTATAATTTGAAGAGTGTTTTAATGTCAATGTTACTTAAAGTCATAAAAATCTGAATTTGAAGAAAGAATATAGAAAGAGAAAAGAGAAATGCTCAAAATAAAGTCTAAGAGATATTAAAGGGAAGGAAATAAGTTAATAATTTGGCAAAGAAAAATGAGTAGTAGAAGGCAGAAGAGCACAGAAAAAACCAATGCCAAGAAAACCAGGAGGAAGGGCATACAGGAAGAAGAATTGAATTCATTCCAAAAGTTTGTCTATAAAAAAGAAGAAAGTTAAGTACAATTTACCTAGAGGATTGGTAGGGTAAAGAGAAGACAGCTACTACACATTCTGCTACTATGTATTAAGCACCCAAATATTTTTCATCTTTGTTATTATCTATTGAAATATTTTGACATTGTTGTAAGTGTTTTTTAATTCTCTTAAAAAATTCACATATCGGCAGAGGTTCCTAACATGGCAGCCTTACGCCTGGCTGCCAAGGATCTCTGTCCACTGGAATCCTATTTCTGGTGCCCCTTTGTCTCTACCTTCACCTTTTACTAACTAGACTTTAACTTTACTTCCAAACCCCACAATAAACCTTTTTATCAATCTAAAAAAATTCACATATCATTTGACCATTTATTTCCTGTTTGAAGAATTTTTAAAAAATCATATATTTCTAATATCAGCATGTATATATATATACATATATATATACATAAACACATATATGTATATAATTTGTGTATATGTGTATCTGTTTTTGTATCTTGTATATCACATCCTAATAAAAATATTCAACACTTCTATTAAAATGTTTCACTTATTATCCATGTTGTTTATTTTATCTAATGTTGTTTTATAATTGCAATTTCTCTTCAAAGCCAATCATTTTGGCTTATATTTCTGAGATGAATATAAGGCTAGTCTTGGTGTATAATCTTTCTGATGTGTTTCTGTAGTCTCCTTACTATTTTATTTAATATTTTAGGGTCAATATTGAATAGGAAAAAAAAACTAATGGTTTTTCCCCTCTTTTTAAATATTTAGTTTAGTTATCAACATTCAGTATTTCTCTTATATTAACAATAAATAATTGACTCAGGACAAAGGTTTATTCCGCTTTTCTATTCCTCATCCAGAAATCAACCAATATGAAATTTTTTTCTCAAAGACTTATCCAGACAATAAACAAAATTCTAACTTTGGGCTAATGTGTAGATTCCTTCTCATTATGTTTATTTTGACAGGTTTGGGAGAAATGTGGATTCTTCCAATTTTTCAAACAGGTGATAACAAAAGTTATGTCCCAAAGACTTGGGTGATTGAAGTACTCCCAAGACCCTCATTGTAATACAACCCATCCCCTCATTGTAAAATTCATTATTTCATTAATTATTAACTAATCAGGGATGAGTACCACTTTCAGGAATATCTGCTCTTCCAAGGGCATACAATCGAGCCTATTGCCCTGAAAAATCTTTGGCATTCAAGAGTGCCACTGACCTTTTTTGATTGATAAACATGTTATTCTTATTAATAAACATGATGAAATTATCCAGAAACTATGTCTCTCAAACTTTATAAATGTCATGATATGATGTCTGTATCATAGAAATATTTTGGTAAGACTCCTTTTTCTATTATTAAGAGTTCATGCAATATTGGAATTAATTGTTCATTAATTTCCAAATCTGTCTGATCCTGCATAATTTTTTTCCCTTTGAGCTTGTTTATTGTTTTTTCAACTTCTTTTTTTTTTTTCTTAATTGGATCATTTAAATTATTTCTTTGTCAGTTAATCTGAGAATTTTACATTTTTGGTAAGTTTCAACAATTTCAACAAGTTGACAGTTTTAGAAGCATATAAATGGGAAAATAATTTAGAAATTTCTTTTCTTTTTAAAATAAAGTGGATGCATATGTGTATTTATGTTTTTGTTCAAAAATAGGTCTATGTATTATTTCATTTAAGAATTATTCAATTTTATGCATATGGATTAAGTGTTGAGATTAACTTATTTTTTCTATGGTAACTTGTAGCATGACATAGTTATTTTAAAATTTTATTCTACTTAATCAATTTCTTTTTCTTTTTCGTTGCCTTTTGTGACATCATGATGTCTATTCCCACCTTTTTTCACTGTATGTGAATTTTTGTCTCAAAGTGTTTTTCTTATTTATCATATTTTGTTGGATCCTATTTTTCTGAGCTATTATGTTATTATCTTCCTTTTTCTGGGTGAGTTTATCCCATTTACAATCATAATTATGACAATTGATTTTACATTAGCCTCTAATCTAATCTCTGGTGTTTTTCCTATATTTGTTCATTCCCCTCTCTTAATGAAGCAGAACAGATTTATGGCAAAGGGAGATCCTATGCTTGATGCAAACTGCTTCTGCTCTTGTCCCTCTTTGCTTTGCCTTGCTCAAAATCTGAGTAACTCTTGCCCTTTAAATGTCTTCTTGACACTTCACTTGAGATTAGAGATTCTTTTATTATAATTAATTCTTCTCTGAATCTACTCTTCACTATTCCCTTCTGTTTTCCTTTGAGTTCAATAATTCAATTCTGTTAACATTTTTAAGTGTCTATTGTGTGCTCTGTGTTAAGCATTATAGATACATATAAATAAGAAAGTTATTCACTGCCCTCAAGGAACTTACAGTATAATGAGGAGGGATGGAGAGGAAACACAAAAGGAAGCTAGAAATCTGGAGAAAAAGAGTACTTTTAAGCTAGGGGATGATCATTGGATAGGTATGTTATAAATTCAATTCTTTTTCTTTTAATATGATGCATTAAATAACCATTAAAATTGCTTCCAATTGGTTAAATTCTGTGATTGGAAAAATAGGGAATGTTGGGGAGCCTAGAAGTATCAGGAATACAAATAATAAGTGTAGAAGTAAGGCAGGAGAAAAGATAGAGGGAAAGGAAATTAAAAAAAAAAAAGAGGGAAAGCTGGAACAAAGGAAAAAAGGTAGAGTATTAATATTCTGAGAATATTACACAAAAAATTTTATAATTGAAGTTATATAGATAAAACTATAGATTTTTAGGTATTAAAACATATTTGGACCAAAATTATTTCTCTCTTTAATAATGTATGTCAACATGGAGGTAAGTTTTAAGGATGAGGTTGGACTAAGCATGAATGAATTTGGTCAACTGCCAATTAGAAAGATTTGGTGTGAAATTTTTGCTACACTAAGAATGAGCCAACCAATGAAGTAAAACTTCTGATAAAATTTTTCATAGGGCAGAATCTGTTTCTTCAGAAATGAAATGAGAATTCACACCACAGCAGTTAATTACTTCTTAAGACATTTATCTTGCTAACATGTTTTGCCTATGAGTCAGAAGACAGAGTGAGGTGTTCTGGAAAAGATGGCAAAGTATTAAGAATCTGCCTAAGGAGAAAGATCAAACTAAATTAGAATAGTAATACAGAAGAAGAAAGGGAAGTAAGAGACTGTTGCAAAGATAAAAGTAACAAATTCAATTCACAAACCTTTTCCCCAAAAAATCATTGATTTTACTGATTCCCTTTCACTGAAACAACTGAGTTTAAAAATCATATAAGTACAAAATTTCATGGATTGTCATGATTTCTTGTTGGATTGTTTCTGACATTCCAAATAAATCATTTTAAGAGCCTGTTATGTGTCCATCACATACAAAGTATATATACTTTTTCCTTTTGCTTTTAATTGCTTCTAGAGCTAAAAATAAAACAAAATCAACCCTGCTATTGTTGTAAAGTGTTAACATAACTACCTTAATAAATTAGTGTTTGGGTAGAAATCTGGGCAGTGAGCCACAAGTTTCCTTGTTTTAATATATCACCACTGGTTCTCAATTTCAAGTTTTGTCCTTTAGCTGCCTTTGAAATGTGCTGTCACTGAAGGAACTGGTTTCAACTCTTTGGCTCTTCTGCCTATGCATATATGAATATTTCAGCTGAAGAGGGAGAACATAGTGGCTGTATCCTGTTGCCAGCTGGGATTTTTAGGCTTTTACGCTTTGACGTGTTCTAAGATTTACAACAGAGCTAAATTATGAAAACAGCAATAAAACAAAGTTTTTATTTATATGAAACAGAAAATTTATGTGAAATTTATACAAAAACATCTCTTAAGTGTCTGACTTGAAATGACTAGAACAATGTGGTATAGGACAGAATGGGCTGTTGTCCTGAATGTCCTTTGGAGTTAATCAACCAACTAAAAGCATTCATCTAACACCTGCTATGTGGAAGGCTATGAGCTAAGTAGGCACTTTGGAGAATTAAAAAAAAAAAAGTGTAATGCATAGTCCCTGACTTCAAAAAGCTTATAATCCAGATATGGAGTCTTTAAAAAGTTACATAAAAAGTACAATAGTACATGAAAAACTAAGGTATATAATAGATTTTCTATATTATACATAGTAATCAACATCCCTTATGGATATAGATTAAAGTCAATTCAATCCAACAAATGGGTATTAAATGATAATGTATAAGACACTGTGTCATGCAGTTTAAAATTGACAACATGACATTAAGCATATAAATATATATGTTTGCATATATATGTACATTACATGTACATGAACATTTACGCACACATACACTGTGTGACATGTGTGCATATACATATATATTATATATATATAATATATATATATATATATATATATATATATATATATATATAAGTTTTTGGTATATATATACAGAGATTTCTGTATGTACAATGTACTTTATATACCTATATTATATGTAATACATACATGCATATGAATATATATATATATATATATATATATATATATATATACATATCTGTGTTTATATATGTGTATGCCATGGAACAGAAATGTAGCATAATGATTACAGTGTCAGACTTGAAGTCAGAAAGTTGAGTTTTCCTGAGTTCCAATCTGGACTCAGATACTTCAAGTTGTGTGAACCTGGATAAATCTGTTTGTCAAAGTTTCCTCATCTATAAAATGAGCTGAAGAAAATGTCAAATGGCTCTAATTTGCAAAGAAAATCCCCAATTGAGTCAAGAAAAATTGGACATGGTTGAAAGAATTGAATAACATATATGCATGTGTACACACACAGACATACACAAACACACACACAAATATATATATATATATATATAGATCTATTATATATACATATATATATATATGTAACGTGCTCTCCTGGCAGTTACAATTACTAGTCTGTCCTAGACCCACCAGAGTACCTTTGACCACTGTACTTAGCAGTGTGAACTCTACCTGGCTCGCCTCCTCTGAGGCCTTCAAAGGTCTCTGGCCACAATCTCTTGAATCTATAGCTTAATAACCGGTAGCGCACTCAAGAACAGCCACGTATAATCTTAAAAGTCTTTATTATACCTACTCACATAATGCCCTGACTGATGCCCTGACTTGTTGGTTCCCGAGTGAACACCTGGTCAGAAGACCCACGTGTTCACTACCAAAATCCTTACCTCTTTTGGCTACCCATCTTGGCTTGGCTTGGCCACCCAGGCTAGGGAGCCAGGGTGAAGAGCACCAGGTTAAAGAGAGCGCCTGCTGCCTGCAGTGGGCTTATAAAGGGCCTGTGAGGTCACACACACAGCCAATCAATGAGAGAGTCACCCATTATGAAGCTATCTCAAAATGGACAAGATCCCACCTACAAGGCAGTCCTAATATCCATAGAAATTACTTCCGGACCACTCAATCTCCTGATGCACTGTGGCTCCCATCTAAAGGGCTCTTACATATATATATATATATATATATATATATATATATATATATATATATATATATATATATATATATATATATAATAGATCTATACCCATACATAGGTATATGTGTGTATATGTATGTATGTATATATATAATAGATCTATACTCATAGATCTATGCTCATACATAGATATATGTGTGTATATATATATATATATATATATATATATGTATATATATGTACATGGGAAGCTCAGAGTGCTGGACCTAGAATTAGGAATACTAATCTCTGTGAGTTCAAATCTAACCATAGACTCTTACTAGCTGCATAATTTTGGGCAAATCAATTAACCCTGTTAGTCTCAGTCCCTTATCTATTAAAAAAAAAAAAAAAAAAAAAAAAAAAAAAGCTATAGAAGGAAATGGCAAACCATTCTAATATCTTTGCCTAAAAAACTCCAAATGGGAATCACAAAAAGTCTGACATGACTGAAATAACTGTACAATAATAAATATATATGAACATGCACACATAACAGGATAAGTATTTGAGTACTATTATATTTAAGGAGATACTTGAGAAAAGATGGGACATGTGTGAGAACTTATTGTGGATATTATATATATTAAAAAGAAAGACCACTGGGTCAGCAGCTGGAAGACAGGGATTTAAATGCTTTGACCCATCATTCCCTAATAATCTTGACATACCATTTTACCTTTCTGGAGCCTAATTCTTCATCAGTAAAGATGAGAAAATTTGACTAGATGGACTCTTTAGATCTTTCTAGCACTAAATCAATAATCATATGAATTTCCAAATTATTCAGAATCCCACAAAAGGAAGGGTTCCTATTGGTACCTGTTAGTTTAGGTACCAATAAGGAGGGAATGATAACTTAAAAAAAAGGATCTTTATCCCAGAGTGCTACTTTTTAAAAGGGAATATGTATTTTTGCCCTCATACAGTACTATCTCCAACCACAGTGTTCTAGAGCTTTGGAGTACAACTGGATTCTTTAAAGTATATGAATGCCCCTTCATGGTGTGACTGCAGTCACCTCATGGTGAGAACTCTGCAATGCTCCATCACTGGCAATCCCATTCAACTAAATGTGGATCAAGTATTATTTTAGCTAGTTATTTGGAATTCTGGAAAAAGAACCACTTTCTTATTTTTTGCCAGAGGACTTAAAGTGCAAATTGAAACTACTAGCTTCACCTCATCATTGGTGTTTATGAACAACTTTCACTTCCTAGGTTCTGTGACAAGGAATGAATTAATAGTGTCTACTTTGACACCTTGCCCTCCCTTAGTACTGGCTTAATTCCCAGTGGAGAATGTTTTTTCAAGTGGAAAAGGTGAATACTCAGTAGTACAATTACAGTCAGCTCCATTGCTATTTTTATAAATTGACTATTTCAGGAATCTTGGTCAAAAATATTTTATGTATTTACTCTTTGCAAATACAGAGCTGGTGGGGGAGAGAAGTCAAGAGAAAGAGGGATTACATAACAGGAAGATTGAGGAATAAATTAGATCCCCCAAATATTCATTACAACTCTAAAATACTTATGAAAATTATTTATTTCATAAGTTATTTATGAAATATTTCATATATATAGTTCATAAATATGATAATTCACTGAATTTGTGAATAAATAAAATCCCATTCATTTATGCAGAAGTCACTTTTTCATAAGAAAAATCGAAAAAATTAGTAACTAGAAGAAAGAGATTGGATTATGTAAAAAGAACAAATGAAACATGCAAGGTATTATTTGAAATTCTAATATGTGTAAATAAGTTCCTTATCTTCAAGGAACTTACAGCCTTAAATAAAGGAAAAAAGGAAAACACTGTGGTACAGTATAAAGACCACTGACTGAATTCAGAAGATCGAGTTTCATATTCATCACTTACTACCTGTATGACCTTGGAAAAATCATTCATTCTCTGATTCATCATTATCATCTGCAAAACGAGTATGCCATATGATTTAAGGAATGATAGAAGAAACAGTTTCAGAAAAAACCTGGGGGCACTTTTATGAATTGATGCAGAGTGAAGAGAGTGAAATATGGTGAACAAGTGTTAAAGAACAATGGCATTATAAAGACAAATAATTTTGAAAATGTAAAGAACAAGAACTCACTCAGATCAGTGCAATGACCAATCATGATACCAGAGATCTATTGATGGCTCATACTTCGTATTTCCTGACTGAGAAGTATTAGTTTGAAAGGGCAGAAATAAGCATTCATTTTTAGAAACAATCAATTTGTGGATTTTTTTTCCTTAGCTATCCACATTTGTTATTGTTATTTCTTTTTCAATAAGCAAGGGGATTTGGAAAAGAGAAAAATTAAATGCTTATTAATTAAAAAACACAAGATATGGAATATTCATTCTTCTACAGAATGTGGAAAATATTTAAGAAGGAAGGGAATAATCATTTATGAAGTACCTACAACTCAGCACTACGGTAAGTGCTTTACAAATACTATCTTATCTGATCCTCACAACAATCTTTGATGGTAGATGCTATTATTATCTCCATTTAACATTTGAGGAAACTGAGTCAAATAGAAGTTAAATGACTTACCAAGACCAAGTAGCTAGTAAGTATCTGAGGTTATATTTGAATTAAGTTCTTCCTGTTTCCTTGTCAAGCACAGTATCTACCATGATGTATAGCTGCCTCAGGATAGTTGTAGTCTTGTGAACAGAGCAACTGAAGTTGATGTCAGAAGACCAGAATTCTAGATTTAGCTCTGCCACTTGCTGCTAGTAAAATCTTTAGCAAAGTCCCTTAACTTCCTTCTATAAAAAAGAAATAACATTGCTTGCATTATTTTTTTGTTAGAAGGTTCTAAGGATCAAATAGGTTAATATAGAAAGAGAATTCTATAAATTCAATGATGATGATGATGACATAATGACAATTATATGCAGCGTGAATTTGGTCCCTGTGTATTGACAGTTTCACTTGATTCTTTGTGGCAACTTGTCTTCTTCTTTTTCTTGAAAATTCCATGGTAATGAAGGAGTCAACTTTCCCTACCTTTGCAAATTCTGACTCTTTGTGTAACTCTGCTTTAATGTGCAGTTGTCCCAAGGGACTTAACATGGCATTAGGAAATGTAGAGCTATTGCTGAGGAAATGCTAAATGAAATTAATGTCTTCAGATTTACTAACCCCAAATGCAGCAGCACTCTAAGGAATTCTAAATGCAGAGGGGGTGTGCATAAGAGCACAAAACCCTGGAGACCACACAATGCTGGCCAAAGAATATCATAGCTTGGTAACATCTGGTCTTTTTGTTAATCCTAATAAAAAAAAAACTGAAATGTTACCAAAAACACAAATTGTCTGAGCATCATAACTCTCCAGGGTGATGAAGATGAAGAGGAATGCCATTCTCTTCATTGAGAACATTGATTTGAATAAGATGACAAAGAAAGAAGCTGCCTCCTTACATTATCATGTACTGATAAATGCCCTCTAGTGAATGGGTTAAAAAAATAACAAAAAAAGATAATTGAACTCTTAAGATAACCCTGAACACAGTTGAGGAGGAAAGATGAAAGCAGAAGGAAATGAAGAAAAAGAACTGATAAGCCAATGAAGGAATTTCTTATGCAATATGAAGAGCAAAAGTGAAAGAGAAATGTTGTGGGACTCACCAGTATTTCAACGATCTTGATTTGAATCTGAGATTTTAAAAAGTCATCTAGATATACAACAAACAAATTGACTTCCTTCATAGGGAGTAAAGATGAAGTTGGAATTATGCAATGTAAGAACATTTAAGTAAATAATCCAGAATGTTAGAAGTAAAGTCAAGAAAAACAGGATTCAGAGTCTGACCAGTTGAAGGACATTAGGCAAGTCACTTAATATCTTTAAATCTCAGTTTTTTAAATCTGTAAAACAGTTATCGCTAAGGTCATTTCCAACTCTAAAATTATGATCCTATGATGTCATGATTTCTAGGGAGCATTCCAGAGTCTACAGTAATAAAACCATTTGCCAATTGTCTTATACTCCCCTCTTTCTTTCACATTTTAAAGCATTAGAATAGGACCCTTGCCTTATGATTCCTTCCTCATAGAATGGACAACAGATGGTTAATGTTTGTATAATCTTGTTCAAGACTAATAATACTTTTAATTATAATATATTTTTGCTTCCTTACAGAAAAAGAAAGGTTCTTACCAGAAATATTCACATTAGTTTATTAATAAGTGTTTGTCAATGTTATTTAAGGAATAACTAAACTTATATAAACTGGTCAGATTCTGAATCCTGTTTTTCTTGACTTTACTTCTAACACTCTGGATTATTTACTTAAATATTCTTACATTGCATAATTCCAACTCCATCTTTACTCCCTATGAAGGAGTCAATTTGTTTGTTATATAAACTAATCTTATATAAATTTAAAACATATCAGCAGACTATATGATCATAGAAATAGAGTTGAAAGAGTCCTTATAAGTCATTGAATCCAACTTTTCTCTTTATGTAAATCAAGAAAATGAGTCTGTCATCACTGTAATCATTGATGCCTTCACTTTGACTTCTTTGCCTATTGAACTTGTAAAACTTTCTTACCTTTTTAACCATTCCCTCTCTTCCTTCTGTCTCCTCTAGTCTGATCTGTTATGGGCCAAGGATTCTTACAAGGTGTTAATTCAGTGGAATTGATGTGACAATGGTTATCTAATTTGACATGGTAAGTAATAGTTCTTTAGTTCAGTACATGTACTTAGTACTTAATATTGTTCCACAAGATTCACGCCTATGATAATGCAGTATATGACAGCCAGCAAGGACTAGACAAGATTCATTCCATCTTAGGTCAGGCTCCTGGTGGCTCTCCACCCCCCTCCTGGGGGACTGAGAGTCTAGAGTCAAAACCAGAGAAGACAATCAGACGAGGTGGGAGCTCAAGGTCTTGGAGCCAAGGAAAGACAGATTTATTCACTTCATCTCACATCACTGTGGTGGCTGGACTTCTATACTTCCCCCACTGAAACCAAGGCCAGTCTAAAAGGCTCTGCAGAAAGCTGGTCCAGACCCCAGGCAAGGAGACTAGATTGTGAAGGAGACAATAAAGTATTTGGACTTTGGACTTTAACACCTGGCTATTCTTGTTGTAATTTCTTGGACTGAAACAAAGGCTGCTTCAAGACCTCCAGAAAACCAAAAAGAACACTACACTTATCCATTATGTTTTTGAATATGCTAGGAATAATATTGTGTGTGTGTGTGTGTGTGTGTGTGTGTGTGTGTGTGTGTGTGTGTCCCTCTTTTATATGCGAGGTTTCTAATCTAAATTTCTCAACCTTCTTGGCCTCCTGCTTAAAATCAACTAGATGCTCTACCAATAATTCAAACTCAATATTTCCCATAATGAAATTATTATCTGTCCTCTCTTCCTAACGTTACCATTTCTATTTATGATACAATCATTTCCCAAGTCTTAATATTATTAGGCCTAAAAAACAATTTTGATTCTTCAATGTTTTCCCCCCTCTTACTCTAATACATCAATTCTACCAATTCTATATCCATATTGCATCCTGTATCTTCACACACACAAACACACACACACACACACACACAGGAATGAAATCTTAGACACAGACTTCTCCTTTGCACTTATTGGATTACCTCCCTTGAAGAAGCAAGTCAGCCCCCAACCAAAAATTAAACTTGAAATACAAAAATTAAAAGGAGAAATCAATAATATTGAAAGTAAAAAAAACTATTGAATTAATAAATAAAACCAAGAGTTGGTTTTATGAAAAAGCCAATAAGATAGATAAACCTTTAGTAAATCTGATCAGAAAAAAGAAAGATGAAAATCAAATTGTTAGTCTTATAAATGAAAAGAGGGATCTTTCCACCAATGAAGAGGAAATTAGAGAAATAATAAGGAGTTGCTTTGCTCAACTTTATGCCAATAAATTTGATAACTTAAGTGAAATGGATGACTTTCTCCAAAAATATAGGCTTCCTAGATTAACAGAGGAGGAGACAAATTGCTTAAATAGTCCCATTTCAGAAAAAGAAATAGAGCAAGCTATTAATCAACTCCCCAGGAAAAAATCCCCAGGACCAGATGGATTCACATGTGAATTCTACCAAACATTTAAAGAACAATTAGCCCCAATGCTATATAAACTATTTGAAAAAATAGGGGTTGAAGGAGTCCTACCAAACTCCTTTTATGACACAGACATGGTACTGATACCTAAACCAGGTCGATCGAAAATTGAGAAAGAATATTATAGACCAATTTCCTTAATGAATATTGATACTAAAATCTTAAATAAGATATTAGCAAAAAGACTTCAGAAAATCATCTCCAGGATAACACACTATGATCAAGTAGGATTTATACCAGGAATGCAGGGCTGGTTTAATATTAGGAAAACTATTAATATAATTGACCATATTAATAATCAAATTAATAAAAACCATATGATGATCTCAATAGATGCAGAAAAAGCATTTGACAAAATCCAACATCCATTCCTACTAAAAACGCTTGAGAGTATAGGAATAAATGGACTATTCCTTAGAATAATCAGGAGCATATATTTAAGACTGTCAGTAAGCATAATATGCAATAGAAATAAACTGCAACCTTTCCAAGTAAGATCAGGAGTGAAACAAGGTTGCCCACTATCACCATTACTATTCAATATAGTACTAGAAACGCTAGCCTTGGTAATAAGAGCCAAAAAAGAGATTCAAGGAATTAGAGTAGGAAATGAGGAAATCAAACTATCACTCTTTGCAGATGACATGATGGTATACCTAGAGAACCTCAAAGACTCTGCTAAAAAGCTATTAGAAATAATTCAGAATTTTAGCAAAGTTGCTGGATACAAAATAAATCCACATAAATCCTCAGCATTTTTATACATTAGCAACACAATCCAACAGCAAGAGATACAAAGAGAAATTCCATTCAAAATAACGGTCAATAGTATAAAATATTTGGGAATATATCTACCAAAGGAGAGTCAGGAATTATATGAGTAAAATTACAAAACACTAGCCACAAAAATAAAGTCAGATTTAAATAATTGGAAAGATATTCAGTGCTCTTGGATAGGCCGAGCGAATATAATAAAGATGACAATACTCCCCAAACTAATCTATTTATTTAATGCTATACCAATCAGACTCCCAAGAAACTATTTTAATGACCTAGAAAAAATAACAACAAAATTCATATGGAAGAATAAAAGGTCGAGAATTGCAAGGGAACTAATGAAAAAAAAGTCAGAGGAAGGTGGTCTAAGTGTACCTGATCTAAAGCTATATTATATAGCAGCAGTCACCAAAACCATTTGATATTGGCTAAGAAATAGACCAGTCGATCAGTGGAACAGATCAGATACAAAGGACAAAAAAGGGTACATTTATAGCAATCTAGTCTTTGACAAACCCAAAGATACCAACATTAAGGATAAAAATTCATTATTTGGAAAAAACTGTTGGGAAAACTGGAAATTAGTTTGGCAGAAATTAGATATGGATCCACACTTAACACCATATACCAAGATAAGATCAAAATGGGTCCATGATTTAGGCATAAAGAATGAGATAATAAATAGATTAGAGAAACAGAAAATAGTCTACCTCTCAGACCTGTGGAGGAGGAAGGAATTTATGACCAGAGGAGAAGTAGAGATCCTTATTGATCACAAAATAGAAGATTTTGATTACATCAA
Organism: Sminthopsis crassicaudata; assembly: GCF_048593235.1. NCBI lineage: Eukaryota > Metazoa > Chordata > Mammalia > Dasyuromorphia > Dasyuridae > Sminthopsis > Sminthopsis crassicaudata. The sequence goes on along the minus strand of NC_133617.1, from coordinate 493,184,327 downwards.
ACTAAAAAGTTTCTGTACAAACAATACTAATGCAAACAAGATTAGAAGGGAAGTAACAAATTGGGGAAATATTTTTAAAAGTAAAGGTTCTGACAAAGGTCTCATTTCTAAAATATATAGAGAACTGACCCTAATTTATAAGAAACCAAACCATTCTCTAATTGATAAATGGTCAAAGGATATGAACAGACAATTCTCAGATGATGAAATTGAAATTATATCCACTCATATGAAAGAGTGTTCCAAATCACTACTGATCAGAGAAATGCAAATTAAGACAACTCTGAGATACCACTACACACCTGTCAGATTGGCTAAGATGACAGGAACAAATAATAATGAATGTTAGAGGGGATGTGGGAACACTGGGACACTAATAATACATTGTTGGTGGAGTTGTGAAAGAATCCAGCCATTCTGGAGAGCAATCTGGAATTATGCCCAAAAAGTTATCAAACTGTGCATACCCTTTGACCCAGCATTGCTGTTATTGGGATTATATCCCAAAGAAATACTAAAGAGCGGAAAGGGACCTGTATATGCCAAAATGTTTGTGGCAGCTCTTTTTGTTGTAACTAGGAACTGGAAGATGAATGGATGTCCATCAATTGGAGAATGGTTGGGTAAATTATGGTATATGAAGGTTATGGAATATTATTGCTCTGTAAGAAATGACCAGCAGAAGGAATACAGAGAGGCCTGGAGAGACTTACATCAACTGATGCTAAGTGAAATGAGCAGAACCAGAAGATCACTATACACTTCAACAACAATACTGTATGAGGATGTATTCTGATGGAAGTGGAAATCTTCAACATAAAGAAGATCCAACTCACTTCCAGTTGATCAATGATGGACAAAGGTAGCTACACCCAGAGAAGGAACACTGGGAAGTGAATGTAAATTGTTAGCACTACTGTCTGTCTGCCCAGGTTACTTGCACCTTTGGAATCTAATGCTTATTGTGCAACAAGAAAATGGTATTTACACATGTATTGTATCTAGGTTATATTGTAACACATGTAAATTGTATGGGATTGCCTGTCATCGGGGGGAGGGAGTAGAGGGAGGCAGGGGATAATTTGGAAAAATGAATACAAGGGATAATATTATATAAAAAAAAGTCATTAATTAAGCCATAAATCATTAGGAGAATAAAAAAAAAAAAGCAACTCAGGATCTGTTAGAATCCTCACTAAGTGCTAAGTTGGTACTTGGCAATTCTCTGGCTCAGAGTTCACACCTTTAGTTTACACCTTTGGGGGGAGTTTGCACTTTTGGACTTCCGGAGGGAGTTTGCACCTTTGGAGGAGTTTACACCTTTGGAGAAGCTTGCTCATTGGTCTGTAGGGAGTTCCCAAAAGCCCCTGGAATACCCATAAGTCCATTCTCTGGGAGGATAAAAGGAGCCAACATTGAGTGGGCAGGGTCAGTCTGGAAGAAGTTAGAGTCTGGAAGGATCAGTCTGGAGTGAGTCAAGGGAAGGACTTCCCAAGAGAACTTCAGGGATGCTTGAGAAGTTTCAGAGCCAGGATTCAGGAAGAAGAGGATTGGAGATTCTACTGTGATGCTGACTGGGGACACTTGGACAAGAGCAGATTCACGAGAACTAAAGGAAAAGCCTGCTCATGGAGATTCACAACTAGGTTTGAATTCTGGGAAACCCACAATCCCACACTTTTGGAGGCAGAGTCTGATTCATTCCCATGTCTACCTTCGTGATGACTGGAGGCTTTGGATTCAGAGGGAACTAGAGACTGAAGCTGGTTGGAGAGATTCTGACAAGAAAAGATTCAAGATTTTGAAAAACACAATACAGAACTAAAGCCAAGGCTGCCTCCCCAGAAGCTCCTCAAGATATCTCCTCCCAGAGAACAATCACAAATCTAGAGACAACAGAACATTACATTTTGGTGCTCAATGTGGGGCAAGAACTTTTGCTTATCCTGACTCTGGCTGATTCTGAGCCCTTTAAGGAGCTATCCTGGACATTACATTTTGGCATCTGGACAGGGACAGACAACATCCTAATTCCAGTGGAAAAGGATCCATCTGTCTCCTCTTTCAAGCCTTGACATCTCTTTATTGACAATGCATTGCTGCCCTTTTCCTGGACATTTATTTGACACTTATTATATGTTCCCACATAGTACCATGACTTGTGTGCATTTCTATAGCCTTCAAAGGGTCTAAGTTTAAAGACAAATTGAAAATCATAATGTGTTCTCAAAATAACTTTTAGTGAATGTGCACAAGTTCCTATAGTAGAACACAAGTAGAAGGAAGCCAGAACAAAGACTCTGAAAAATGGACACCTGAAGTGGAACCCTTAGACATCAATGGCTCAATCCGGATGCCAGATGATGGTTTCAATGAATCTAATTAGGGTTGTCTCTTTTATTCAGTCACTAGAGAGTCACATAGTCTCTAGGAAGTTATTACAAATAAAGAAGATTCATTTGACTAGCTAGCATTGCTAAAAGGCTGGACAAGTTTTAATAGTTTTCATGTTAGGTAAAACCAGTGGTTACCACTGTAGCTGATATCAAGAGATAATTCCTTCACTCACCCTGTCTTCCATAAATTCTTTGTCTCTGGTGATATATTTCACTTTATAATATGCTGTAATTTCTTTGAGAACATAGATGCTGTATCCTGGTTGACTTTTTGTCCCCTGAGTCCAACACAATTTTGCATAATAGATACTTAATAAATGTTTGTTTAATTAATTAATTTTAGAAAGCATTTATTAAATAAGGGCTTACTATGTATAAAGCTCTATGCCAGGTGCTGGAAATATAAATAGAGAAGTGAGACAGTATGTACTCTCAAGGATTTTATATTTTAATCAAGGAAGATATCACATGGCATGTTCAGCTACTATTATTGCATATTATTATCTTATTCTTAATTTTAAAATATTAAAAAAAATATCAAGTATAGTATGTGGGTGTATATTTATGTATGTGCAGTGACTGTAGATGTACAATTTTATTCAGTGCTTTCAATTTCAGGACACCCTACCAGAAGGAGAGTCACAAATAGATCATATTATACAGGCATCATCTCTCCTATCAAAAAGCATAAAATATTGGGATATTGTGAAAACTTAAAAGTTCTAATGAATATGAATATGATGAGCACAATAAAACATGCAAAGACATACATCAACTGATAAAAAGTGAAATAAGCAGGTCAGGTAAAAATATATATGGTAACTATAAGAATTGCTTTTTAGAACAGCTACCAAAAATCAAAGTTGGATATTATAAAATTACATAGAATGTTATTCTTTCTTTGTTTTTGAAAAGGACTAATAACACCCAAATAGTGGAAGTAGGGTACAGTGTATATTGTTATCTTGATTTGTGCATGAAATGGATTTAAGTGAGGCAAAATTGCACAAAATTGTTAGCCTCATTCTTTCTTCCATAGTCATTGAAGGCCATTGATGGGACAAAAGTCAAGATGACTGGCACTAGGCTAGGATGGTATCTTCTATAACTGACCAAGCTCTAAACGTATGCTAGCACCTGCTTTAGCCACCTTTTGGCTTCTGGAACCAATCAATTTCAAATGCACATTCCACCTGGGAAAGTCTTCACATGCTTGAAATAGAGATTCCCCTAATTCACCAATGGATCTGAGGCCCATCAGTTACTCTAAAACTGATTTAGTCCCTCTCTAAGATGACTTAGCTGGGATGTGACTACTGGGCATGATTAGCTTCTTGGAGTTATAGATGAGAGTTAGGTGACAAGTGGATACTAAAGGTAGATAAACAATCCTGAAAAGAGCTCAGCAAGCTTTCACACCAAATGTGCTAGTTCTCCCTCAACATTCTACACATCCAAAATTATAATGAATTTTAATAAAATTATAATAAATAAATTGATCCTAAAAGGAGAAAGATGAGAAGGAATCTCTTTCAATTCTTTTTTATAGATAGAGAATTATAAGTATGAAACATCTCATGTGTCCATTTATTTTTTTAATATTTTGGTTAGCTGTAATGTTCTTAGTTGGTTCTTGGTTGGTTTTCTGGAAGTCTTGGGACCAGCCTTCTTTTCAGTAATCTTCACAAGAATACTAGGTATTAAAGTCCAAAACTCTTTATTGTCTCCTTCACAATTTTATCTCCTTTCCTGGGGCTTGGGCTAGCTTTCTTGGAGACCTTCCAGAATCTTGGTTTCAGTGGAGAAGAGAAGGAGGAGAGCCTGCCATCATGGTGGTATGAGATGAAGTGAATGAATCTGGCTGAGTTTGTCCCAGTTTATATGCTCTATTTTTTAATCACATCATAGGAGTGAATCTTGTAAACTATATTAAGTACTAAGTTCATGTACTGAACTAGAGAACTATTAATCACCATGCTAAACTAGATAAACATTGTCTTATCAATTCCACTGAGTTAGCACCTTGTAAAAATCCTTGTCTCAAGTACCCATAAGGATTAGCTTTGCTGAATTGCTTGCTTTACTTTTGCAATAAAGAATGGCTCTCTGCAAAAAGAAGGAAATGTGGTACATTGGAAATGTAAGTGATTTAAATATTTAAATCTTTTAAAATATCAAATTTATTTCTTAAAATACAACACTAGTAAAATTAATTACATGACCTCTGGAGTTTCTTTCATTTCTAATCTTAAGATCTAAAGTCTGAAAGGCCAAAATTTTGGTAGAAGAGAAGTTTTATAAGATATTTTCTCCCTTATGAGAAAATAATTAAAATCAATAATTATTTGTTAGATGGCTTTGTTGTGAAAAATACTTTTCATTGCTATAATTTTTTTTTTTGAGACAAGACGTGGAGAATGATGATAAAATCTACTATGATTTGTGAACTAATCACAGCAAATCTAAACACATAGATGGTGTACACCTGTGCATGTGAACCTATATTTGTACACATATGCATATTTGTATATATGTATATACATAGATATATTACACATACAGACATATACATAACATATATACACACATACATATATACATACACATAGGTAGAAAGATAGATAGAATTCATTATTGTAGGACTATTTAATAAATTAATGAGCAGATAATATTTCATTCATGCATGTATCACTTTTTCTGAAGGAAAAAGGAGAAAAGAGAAATTAGAAATCTAAAGGTATGATGGAGGTATTTTGTACCAGGGATTAATGAACCAAAATATGTAAGGTTGTAAAATGGAGTGAAATTCCCTTTATGATCCCATCCTCCTTTTCTTCCCAACAATCTTATGGACTGAATGAAGAAATGGAAATTCAGTTTTAATGTTTACTGGATGTTAAAGCCTGAGGGCCAGTAAATACACACTTTCTTCTGCATAGGACACATGACTGACATGAGGATTTTAGTTAAAAGCAGTTTCTTATTCTTAGAGAAATTCCAGAATAATAAAAACAAACTAAGAATTCCAATGTGGGGTGGGAGAGATCTTGCCTCAGAAATAGTCCTTTCATGATTTGTTATAATTCTTTGTTTTTATATTGAGTACAAGAAAAGTACTTAACCTCATTTTACTTTTTTAAAGTGTCTCAGTCTCAATTCAGGTATCTCAGGTAGTTCACACTATGGCACAGAGTCATGACAAAGGTAAAGTAGTTGGGATTTAGAGGATACTATCTAGAGATCAGATCTTTCATTCCCTGCTACTGACAACTTTGTACTAATTGATTCAATTTGCTTTCCAGTTTCTAAGATCCATTACACACTGTAGTTGGAATCTTGTATGTGATGGGAGATTTCTCCCTCACATTTTCTGCTAGAAATACAGACTAAGGAAAACCATTATTTCATGAGTATCATAAAACCTGATTCTAAGATGTATAACCTTTTTTCTCAAGACTTAGGAATAAGGTCAGGCATAACTTGCTAAAGAAAATCAAAAGTCAGAGCTGGAAAATAAAAGATCGAGGAGAGAATAACATTAGAGGAAGCTTTTGGAAAATTGAAATAATGGGGAAAGAAAAACCTTACCCAGAAGTCTGAAATATACTGTTTCATCAAATTTTTGTTTTTTGCCTAGCAGTTTTCAAGTCACCATAGAGGATACAATAAAATAATTTAATTCAATATTTATAAAGTACATACTTTGTGAATGTTGTAACTATTTATTTGTAACCCTTATAACCCTTTGAGGAAAGAGATTGTTTTTATCTTTATTTTATCCCTATTATTTCACATAGTCTCTAGAACACAGTAAGCACTGAATAAATGCTTGTTTATTGACTGTAGATCATTGATTTCAGAATAGAAATATGAGACAAAGTCCTTGACTACTGAGTTTTGGCAATATCATAATGCTATGTTGTATTCTTTCTAGTATCTGTCTCTTTCTGCAAATATATTTATTTTAATTTAAAATTTTATTTTCCTCCAGTTACATGCAAAACAACTTATACATTTCTTTTTAAAACTTTTAAATTTTACAGTCTCTTTCTTCCTCCATTGAGAAGGCACATGTAAAGTTATGCAAAACGTTTCTATAAGTCATGTTGCAAAAGAAAACATAGATCTTCCCTCCCCCAAAAAAAGACCCTCAAAAAATAAAATTTAAAAAATACACTTCAATCTGTTTTCAGACACAATCAGTTCTTTTTCTGGGTATGGAGAGCTTTTTTCATCATAAGTCCTTCAGAGTAGTCTTGTATCATGATGCTGCAGAGAATAACAAAGTCTTTCACAGCTGATCATCCTTTTCTGTGAATATCTTGAGTTTTTTGGATGGACATTTAAAATACATATGAATCTGTAGGAACATTTGAACAATGTTATACAAAACAAAGCAAATAACTATTCCATTAAATACTATTACTATGAAAAGAACTGTTTCTGCTGGCAATGGGAGTTGTCCATCACAGCTGAAAATTGCTTCAAAATTGCATTTTTTACAATTTTAGAATGTATTGTATATAAAAGAGGTGTTCTCAATAAAAAAAAAAAAACATCATATCTGCCTCCTTTAGATTTCTAAATAGCTCACCTTCATCTTGGTAAAGTTCATAATACTATAAGGTTTTATGAAAAAGAAGACACTGAGTCTAATTCTGTTGCTAACTAGCTGAGAAATGTATTTCTGAGATATCCATTAGTTCTGGGGCTGCTATTTTTTAATCATCTTAGAAAGAACAAATTTTAGATGTTCAGAATTTGAAGATCAAAGGGGACCTAAAGGCCATCTAGTCCAAACCTGTTATCTTATATTTGTAGAAACTGAAGTTACTGGGTTAAATGAATTGTTCAAGGATTCACAGCTTTAAAAATGTCAAAACAAGGAATAGAAATCCAGTCTTCTGGCTCTTAGTGCAATATTCTTTCCTGTACCACATGGTATTATGATCCATTTACACTTGGACTACTTCATTATAAAATGGAGATAATAAAAACTGTTTGGTGGGGGTGAATTGAGATAAAATAACAAAAACACTTTGGAAACAACAAACTTTTATGTGAGTTTAAGATTTTAAATATTATCTTAATTAACATAACTAATATTTTACCTATTATTATTTAAATGTTATAAAATATATATTATTTATACTTGTAAAGCACAGTTCCAAATTCTTCTCCAGATTCTGAATATATTATTCAAAAGTTTAAACAGCAAAATATATATTTTATTTGGTAATAATATCTATTTTTTCTACTCAATGGTCTAAAAATCTAGAGAAGAATAAACCAGAATATTATAATAATGTTTAGTGGTTTTAGAGTCATAAGAAACATACAAAAGAGAAGAGGGGAAAATATTAAATTTAAAACTTATTTCAATTTTTTAGAGTTATCTTTTCTGGTTCTCTGATCTTTTAAATCTTATAGGACTTGAATGAACAGAGAGAACTTCTCGCCTCAGTTACAGAATCAAGTTCCTGAACACTGCAACAGTTCTTGATATGACCCATTGCATATTTTCACACACACACATAAAAAAACAAAAAAAAACCTTAAAAGGGTTAGTGGTTAATACTAAGGTTAGCACAAATTATGAAGTTTTTCTTCTTTAATCCAAAATTATAATCAGTGAATCACTATAAAAATTCTATTTAAAGTAATTATTTTCCTTACAACTATTTCCAAAGCTCCACTAGTAATATTAAGTTTTTAAACATATTCCTTTAACACTTTCTGCCAATTGTTTTAAAGACTTCAGACACATCTCAATACCAAACCCTTCTAATACTGTAGACCTGTCAGCTTTATTCTAGAACCTACATTGTACCCTTGAAAACCAAAGTTTATCTTTCTCTAGCTCCAAGTTACCAAACTACCAAGCCACAGCAGGCATGGCCACCACAACTTAGATGGCAAGTTGCCAGCCTGAGAAGTCTCATACAGAAAGCCAGTGACCGACCAGATCTTTGCCCTCCTACCCCACCTCCTGCCATTGCAAAAAGGTTAGAACAGTGCCCCCCTACATCTCAGGAGCAGAGCTCAATTTTTTTTTAATGAGCAAAAAAGAAGAAATCTAATCATAGTAAGCTACTATGATAAATTATTCTCTTTGTTAGCCAAGACCAAATGGTTTTGATGACCACTGCTTTATTTTTAGATATGGTACAACTAGGCCACCTTCATTTGCTTTTTTTTTTTTTTTTTTTTTCATTAATTCCCTTGAAATTCTTGACCTTTATTCTTCCAGATGAATTATGCTGTTATTTTTTCTGGGTTAGTAAAATTGGTATAGCACTAAACAAATAGATTAGTTTAGGGATTATTATCATCTTTATTATATTCACTTAACTTATACAAGAGCACTTGACATTTTTCCAATTGCTTAAATCTGACTTCATTTGCGTGGAAAGTATTTTACAGTTTTACTTATATAGTTCCTGACTTTCCCTTGGCAGGTAAGTTCCCAAATATTTTATACTATCAACAGTTATTTTAAATGGAATTTTTCTTTGGATCTCTTGTTGTTGGATTTTGTTAGTAATATATATGGATGTATTTTGTTTCCTTTAACTTTGCTCAAGTCCTGGATTATTTCCAATAGTTTTTTAGTTGATTCTCTGGGATTCTCTAAGTAAACCATCATATCATCTGCAAAGAGTGATAATTTGATTTCCTTTTCACCTACTCCAATTCCTACTCTAAATCTCTGTTTCTTCTCTTATTGCCAAAGCTAGCATTTCTAATATAATATTGAATAGTAATGGTGATAGTGGGCAGCCTTGTTTTACCCCTAATCTTATTGGGAATGATTCCAGTTTATCCCCATTACATATGATACTTGCTGATGGTTTAAATAGATGCTACTGACTTTTTATGGAAAACTCCATTTATTCCTACACTCTCTAGTGTTTTTATTAGCAATGTGTGTTGGATTTTATCAAATGTATTTTCTCCATTTATTGAGATAATCATATTGTTTTTTCTTAATTTGATTATTGATATATTCAATTATGTTAATAGTTTTCCTAATATTGAACTAACCCTGCATTCCTGGTATAAATCCTACATCGTCATGGTGTATTATCCCAGGATGATTTTCTGTAATCTTTTTGCTAATATTTTATTTAAGATTTTTGCATAAATATTCATTAGGGAGATTGGTTTATAATTTTCTTTCTCTGTTTTCAGCCTACTTATACCATGTCTATATCATAAAAGGAATTTGGTAGGAATCTTTCATTCCCTGTTTTTTCAAGTAGTTTATATAGTATTGGAGTTGTGTTCTTTAAATGTTTGGTAGAATTCACATGTAAACCCATCTGGTCTAGGGGTTTTTCTTTTTTTTTTTTTTTAATTCTATTTATTTATAATTCTTTTCACAGTATATATGCATGAGTAATTTTTTTATAATATTATCCCTTGTATTCATTTTTCCAAATTATCCCCTCCCTCCCTCTACTCCTTCCCCTTGATGACAGGCAATCCCATATATTTTACATATGTTACAATATAACCTAGATACAATATATGTGTGTAAATACCATTTTCTTGTTGCACATTAAGTATTAGATTCTGAAGGTATAAGTAACCAGGGTAGATAAACAATAGTGCTAACAATTTACATTCACTTCCCAGTGTTCCTTCTCTGGGTGTAGTTGTTTCTGTCCATCATTGATCAACTGGAAGTGAGTTGGATCTTCTTTATGTTGAAGATATCCACTTCCATCAGAATACATCTTCATACCACATTGAAGTGTACAGCGATCTTCTGGTTCTGCTCATTTCACGCAGCATCCGTTGATGTAAGTCTCTCCAAGCTTCTCTGTATTCCTTCTGCTGGTCATTTCTTACAGAGCAATAATATTCCATAACCTTCATATACCATAATTTACCCAACCATTCTCCAATTGATGGACATCCATTCATCTTCCAGTTTCTAGCCACTACGAAAAGAGCTGCCACCAACATTTTGGCACATATAGGTCCCTTTCCGCTCTTTAGTATTTCTTTGGGATATAAGCCCAATAGCAGCAATGCTGGATCAAAGGGTATACACAGTTTAATAACTTTTTGGGCATAATTCCAGATTGCTCTCCAGAATGGCTGGATTCTTTCACAACTCCACCAACAATGTATTAGTGTCCCAGTGTTCCCACATCCCCTCCAACATTCATCATTATTTGTTCCTGTCATCTTAGCCAATCTGACAGATGTGTAGTGGTATCTCAGAGATATTTTAATTTTCATTTCTCTGATCAGTATTGATTTGGAACACTCTTTCATATGAGTGGATATAATTTCAATTTCATCATCTGAGAATTGTCCGTTCATATCCTTTGACCATTTATCAATTGGAGAATGGTTTGATTTCTTATAAATTAGGATCAATTCTCTATATATTTTGGAAATGAGACCTTGATCAGAACCAATAACTTTAAAAATATTTTCCCAATTTGTTACTTCCCTTCTAATCTTGTTTGCATTAGTATTGTTTGTACAGAAACTTTTTAGTTTGATGTAATCAAAATCTTCTATTTTGTGATCAATAAGGATCTCTACTTCTCCTCTGGTCATAAATTCCTTCCTCCTCCACAGGTCTGAGAGGTAGACTATTTTCTGTTTCTCTAATCTATTTATTATCTCATTCTTTATGCCTAAATCATGGACCCATTTTGATCTTATCTTGGTATATGGTGTTAAGTGTGGATCCATATCTAATTTCTGCCAAACTAATTTCCAGTTTTCCCAACAGTTTTTTCCAAATAATGAATTTTTATCCTTAATGTTGGTATCTTTGGGTTTGTCAAAGACTAGATTGCTATAAATGTACCCTTTTTTGTCCTTTGTATCTGATCTGTTCCACTGATCGACTGGTCTATTTCTTAGCCACTATCAAATGGTTTTGGTGATTGCTGCTATATGATATAGCTTTAGATCAGGTACATTTAGATCACCTTCATCTGACTTTTTTTTCATTAGTTCCCTTGCAATTCTCGACCTTTTATTCTTCCATATGAATTTTGTTGTTATTTTTTCTAGATCATTAAAATAGTTTCTTGGGAGTCTGATTGGTATAGCACTAAATAAATAGATTAGTTTGGGGAGTATTGTCATCTTTATTATATTCGCTCGGCCTATCCAAGAGCACTGAATGTCTTTCCAATTATTTAAATCTGACTTTATTTTTGTGGCTAGTGTTTTGTAATTTTACTCATATAATTCCTGACTCTCCTTTGGTAGATATATTCCCAAATATTTTATACTATTGACCATTATTTTGAATGGAATTTCTCTTTGTATCTCTTGCTGGTGGATTGTGTTGCTAATGTATAAAAATGCTGAGGATTTATGTGGATTTATTTTGTATCCAGCAACTTTGCTAAAATTCTGAATTATTTCTAATAGCTTTTTAGCAGAGTCTTTGAGGTTCTCTAGGTATACCATCATCTGCAAAGAGTGATAGTTTGATTTCCTCATTTCCTACTCTAATTCCTTGAATCTCTTTTTTGGCTCTTATTACCAAGGCTAGCGTTTCTAGTACTATATTGAATAGTAATGGTGATAATGGGCAACCTTGTTTCACTCCTGATCTTACTTGGAAAGGTTGCAGTTTATTTCTATTGCATATTATGCTTACTGACATTCTTAAATATATGCTCCTGATTATTCTAAGGAATAGTCCATTTATTCCTATACTCTCAAGCGTTTTTAGTAGGAATGGATGTTGGATTTTATCAAATGCTTTTTCTGCATCTATTGAGATGATCATATGGTTTTTATTAATTTGATTATTAATATGGTCAATTATACTAATAGTTTTCATAATATTGAACCAGCCCTGCATTCCTGGTATAAATCCAACTTGATCATAGTGTATTATCCTAGAGATGATTTTCTGAAGTCTTTTTGCTAATATCTTATTTAAGATTTTAGTATCAATATTCATTAAGGAAATTGGTCTATAATTTTCTTTCTCAGTTTTCGATCGACCTGGTTTAGGTATCAGTACCATGTCTGTGTCATAAAAGGAGTTTGGTAGGACTCCTTCAACCCCTATTTTTTCAAATAGTTTATATAGCATTGGGGCTAATTGTTCTTTAAATGTTTGGTAGAATTCACATGTGAATCCATCTGGTCCTGGGGATTTTTTCCTGGGGAGTTGATTAATAGCTTGCTCTATTTCTTTTTCTGAAATGGGACTATTTAAGCAATTTGTCTCCTCCTCTGTTAATCTAGGAAGCCTATATTTTTGGAGAAAGTCATCCATTTCACTTAAGTTATCAATTTTATTGGCATAAAGTTGAGCAAAGTAACTCATTATTTCTCTAATTTCCTCTTCATTGGTGGAAAGATCCCCCTTTTCATTTTTAAGACTAACAATTTGATTTTCCTCTTTCCTTTTTTGGATCAGATTTACCCAAGGTTTATCTATTTTATTGGCTTTTTCATAAAACCAACTCTTGGTTTTATTTATTAATTCAATAGTTTTTTTGTTTTTTTTTTACATTCAATATTATTGATTTCTCCTTTTAATTTTTGTATTTCAAGTTTGATTTGTGGTTGGAGGTTTTAAATTTGGTCTTTTTCTAGCTTTTTAAGTTACAGGCCCATTTAGTTATTCTTCTCTTTCTCTATTTTGTTCAAATAAGCCTCTAAAGTTATAAAATTTGCCCTTATTACCGCTTTAGCTGCATCCCACAGATTTTGGTATGATGTCTCATAATTTGTCATTATCTTGGGTGAAATTATTAATTGTTTCTATAATTTGCTGTTTCACCCAGTCATTCTTTAAGATGAGATTATTCAGTTTCCAATTACTTTTTGGTCTATTTACCCCTATCTTTTTACTGAATGTAGCTTTTATTGCATTGTGATCTGAGAAGAAAGCATTTATTATTTCTGCCTTCCTACATTTAATTTTGAGATCTTTATGTCCTAATATATGGTCAATTTTTGTATAGGATCCATGAACTGCTGAGAAGAAAGTATATTCCTTTCTATCGCCATTCAGTTTTCTCCAAAGGTCTATCATACCTAGTTTTTCTAATGTTCTATTTACTTTTTAAATTTCTTTCTTATTTGTTTTGTGGTTTGATTTGTCTAAATCTGAGAGTGCAAGGTTGAGATCTCCCACTATTATAGTTTTACTATCTATTTCTTCTTGCAATTCTCTTAACTTTTCCTTTAGAAAGTTAGGTGCTATACCACTTGGTGCATATATGTTTAGTATTGATATGGCTTCATTTTTTATGCTACCTTTTAGCATGATATAATTTCCTTCCTTATCTCTTTTAATTAGATCAACTTCTGCTTTTGCTTGATCTGAGGTAAGGATGGCTACCCCTGCTTTTTTGGCTTTACCTGAAGCATAATAGATTCTGCTCCAACCTTTTACCTTTACTCTGTATTTATCTCCCTGCTTTAAGTGTGTTTCCTGTAAACAAAATATTGTAGGATTCTGTTTGATGGGAGCGTTCATCCCATTCACATTTACAGTTAAAATGACTAATTCTGTATTTCCTGCCATCATATTATCCCCAGATTATGCTTTTTCCCTTGACCCCCCTGAGCCCCTTCCCCGATATTTAATTTATAGACCCCACTTGTGATGCACAGCCCTTCCTTTTTTTAGTGTCCTTCCCCCCTCCTTCCAAGTCCCTTGAATTGTTCAATCCACTGATTGGATTGATGTGATTCAATCAGTGGAGAGTAAACAAAGTTGGTACAATAAGACTTTCATTAAATTGTGCGTTTCTTATACTTACTACATGGTTTTGGGTAAGTCAGTTAATTTTTGTGGATCTCAAATTCCTTACAGTTCTAAATTTTTGATGACAAGATATTGGCAAAATATATTGATATTCTGAACAAAAGTTATCTAACCTGTGTAAGCCCAAGGATCTTAATCTACATTTTCACTCTCATAGACTAGTCAGGTAACCAGACTTGGCTAAATTTCCTTTTCAGAGTTCTAGGTGTATACCTGAGGATATATATAAATATATACACACATATGCATAGACATATATAAACACATACATACATATATAGACATACATATTTGTGTATATACATATATATATGTATATATATATATATTATATTTGCACACACACATATATATGTTTTCTTTTCTTCTAATTTTGGTTGCATAAATTTTATTTGTGCAAACTTTTTAATTTAATGTAGACAAAATTATCAATTTCCGATCTAGTGATACTCTCTATATCATTTGTTTTTTCTCATACACATGGCAGTTAAACTATTCATGTTTTCCCAATTTGCTTAAGGTATCATCCTTTATGTCTAAATCATGTAACCATTATGAAATTATTTTGATATATTATATGAAATGTTGATCTATACCTAGTTTCTTTCCAAATGCTTTTCAACTTCCCAGAAGTTTTTGTCAAATTGTGAATTTTACTTCAAAAGCTGCAATCCTTGCATTTATCAAACATCAAGTGACTATTTTGTATTGTATATCTGATCTATTCCATTGATCCAACATTCTTACCAACTTGTTTTTTAATAAAATGTTATTTTCCCAAATACATATAAAAATAGTATTCAACATTCCTTTCTGCAAAATTTTGTGTTCCAAATTATCTTCTATTTTCATACCCCTCCTCTCCAAGACAGTAAGCAATGTGATATAGGTTATAGATATACAATACTTTAAAGCATATATATATATATATATATATATATATATATATATACACACACACATATATATATATATATATACACACACATATATATATATATATATCATGTTGCATAAGAAAAATTAGGCCAAAATAAAAATTAAAAACCATGAAAAAGAAAAAGCAAGCAAACAAAACATGAAAAAAGTATGTTTTGATCTCCATTCAGTCTCCATAGTTTTTTGTCTGAATAGAGATTGCATTTTCCATCTGAAATCTATCAGAATTATTTTTGATCACATTGCTGAAAAGAACTGTTTATTATGGTCATTCTTCACATAAACTTGTTATTACTGTGTACAGTTCCCTGGTTCTGCTCACTTTATGAAGCATCAGTTCATGCAAGTCTTTCCACGCTTTTCTGAAATCAGCCAGCTCATTATTTCTTATAGAACAATGATATTCCCTTATATTCATATACCATAAGTTATTCAACCATTCCTCAATTCATGGACATCCACTCAATTTTCAATTCCTTGTCACTATAAAGAAAGCTACTATAAATATTTTTGCATATGTAGGTCTTTTTCTCTCTTTAATGATTTTTGTGGGATACAGACCCAACAGTGGCACTCCTGGATAAAGAATGACTAATTTATTTTAATGATTACAAGTTTGCAATGCAATTTGAGATTCGGTAGAGCTGTGCTACTTCCTTTGATATTGTTGAATTTTTTGTTCTTCTAGATGTACATTGTGATTATTTTTCCAGTTTTATAAAATATTTTTTTGTAGTTTCATTGGTATGATAATGAATAAATAAATAAATAATATAAGTAAAATTGTAATTTTATTATATTGCCTTGACCTACTTATAAGCAATTAATACTTTTCAATTGATCAGACTTGACTTTATTTGTGAGAAAAGTGTTTTATAATTGTAGTCATACAACTCCTGGATTTGTCTTAGCAGATAATTTACCAGATATTTGATATTATCTACAATTATTTCAAATGGAATTATTCTATCTCTTATTACTGGACTTTCTTTGTAACACAGAAATGCTGATGATTTATGTGAGTTTATTTTATTGTCCATAATACTGATAAACTTGTCAATTACTTCAAGTGGATTTTTTCATTTGATTTTCTAGAATTGTCCTACTATCATATCATCTGTGTGATATGATAATTTTGTTTCCATATTATGTATTTAATTTCTGGTTCTTCTCTTATTGATATAGTTAATACTTTTAATACAATATTTAATAACAATAGTGATAATGGGCAAACTTGTTTCAACTTTTATCTTTTAGGATGGCTTCTAACTTATGGATGACACTTTCTTATAGCTATAGATATATACTATTTATCATTGTAAGGACAATGCTATTCCTATGCTTTCTAGGGTTTTTGATAGGAATGAGTGTTTTCTTTGTTTTTGTCCAAATTTTTTTCTGAATCTTTTGAAAAAATCATATTTTTGTTGTTGTTATCAATATGGTCAATTATATAAATATTTTTGCTAATATTGAACCAGTCTTATATTCTTGATGTAAATATTACTTTGTCATAATGCTTGATTTTTAATATATTTATACAGAATCCTTGCTATTATTTTATGTTTTTTTAACATCAATATTCATTAGGGAAATAGATCTATAGTTATTTTTTCCTATTTTGACTCTTCTTGATTTAGGTATCACCTCCATATTTGTGTCATAAAAAGAATCTGGTAGAACTCAAAACATTTTTTCCTAATAGATTGCATAGTGTTAGAATTAATTATTCTTTAAATATTTGGTAGAATTTATTTGTAAATCCATTTGGTCTTTGGGACATTTTTCTTAGGGAGTTCATTGATAGTTTGTTCAATTTTCTTTTTCCAAAATAGGTTATTTAAGTATTTCATCTGCTCTTCTGTAAATTGGACAACTTATTTTTTTTTTTATTAAAAAGTCATCTATTTGATGTAAATGATCAGATTTATTGGAACATAATTGGACAAAATAGCTTTAAATAATTGCTTTAATTTTCTCTTCATCATTGATGCATTCACTCTTTTAATTTTTGGTACTGATAATTTGGTTTTCTTCTTTTTAAAAATGAACTAACATTGGTGTATTTTATTGTTTTTCTTCCACAAAAACAGCTCTGAGTTTTATTTATTATTATTAGTTTTTTTTTTATTTCTGAAGTTCTAATTTCTTGCTTAATTGGGGATTTTAAATTGTTTCTTTATCTAGGTTTTTCTTTTGTTTTGCTTTTGCATACTTTCTTTTTTTCATTAAGGCAAGCATCCCCTTTAGGTACTCCTTTGGCTGTATCCCATAAATCTTGGTATGGTGTCTTATTTTTGTCATTCTTTTAAATTAAATTATCAATTATTTCTCTATGTTATTTGATCAATTACATTTTAAGGTTTCTAATTTAGTTTCTAATTCCTTTTAAAATGCCTTCCCATAATCAGTTTAGTGAATATAATTTTTGAAGCATTATTATCTTAAAATGATATATTTAATATGTCTGCCTTTCTGCATTTGGTTGTAAGGTTTTTGTGCCCTAATATAATACATGGTCAAATTTTCCATAGGTGATCTGTACCACTGAGAAAAGTAGATATATTTCTTTCTACTTCCATTCAATTTTCTACAGAAGTCTATTATATCTAAATTTTCTAAAATTCTATCCATCTCCTTAACTTCTTTATTCTTTATTTTTTGGTTTGATTTATCTACTTCTAAGAGAGATAAGCTCTGGTCCCAACCATTAGGACAGTTTTACTGTCTTTCATCCTATTATTCACTTAGTTTATCTTCTAAGAATTTAGGTGTTATATCATTTGATGTTCATATGTTTCATATTGGTAGTATGTTATCTATGATACCTTTAAGCAAGATGTGGTTTCCTTCCTTATCTTTTTGAATTAGATCTATTTTTGTATTAGCTTTGTTTGAGAATATGTTCATTATCATTTTTTGTTTTTGTTTTTTAACTCTAGTCTCTCACCTTTACTCTGGGTTTGTTTCTCTGATTCAGGTGTGTTTCTTGCAAACAACATAATGCAGGGTTCTTATATTTAATCCATTTTACTATCTGCTTTCATTTTATAGATGCATTCATCGCATTCACAGTTATGATTGCTCACTGTGTTATACCCACTATTCTATGTTTTCTCCTATTTATCCTTCTCTCCCTCCTTTCATTCTGTCCTTCTTCAAAAATGTTTTGCTTCTGATCACTTTTTCCCCAATCTGCCTTCCCTATAATGAATTCCTACTCCTTTTCTTATGTCCCTCTACTCCTGTTTCCCTGTAGACTAAGACAGCTTTGTATATTTAACTGAGTATGTATATGATTCCCTTTTCATCCACTTGTAATGACAATAAGGTTCAAGTGTTGCCTATCACCTAATCCTATCTCTCTCCCCATTTCCATCAGTACATCCTTTTTCTCATCCATTAATTTTTGTTCTTTTGGATATCATAGTCAACTCAAATTTGCATCCTCCATGTGTATTCTTCTATGTGTATCTGCTCCAATAATGATAATATTCTTAGGAGTTACAAGAATCAACTTCCCATGTAGGAATGTAAATGGTTTAACCTCATTGAATCTCTTATGATTTCTCTTTCCTATTTACTCTTTTTTTTTAAACTTTTCTTGAGTATTGTTATTTGAAAATCAAATTTCCTATTGAACTCTGGTCTTTTCATCAAAAATATTTAAAGTCTTCTATTTTGTAAAGTATCTAATTTTTCTTCTGAAGTATTAACTCGCTTTTGCTGGGTAGGTGAGTCTTAATTATAATCTTACCCTTTGCCTTCTGGAATATTATATTCCCAGTCCTCTAACCCCTTAATATAGAAA
Organism: Sminthopsis crassicaudata; assembly: GCF_048593235.1. Taxonomy (NCBI): domain Eukaryota; kingdom Metazoa; phylum Chordata; class Mammalia; order Dasyuromorphia; family Dasyuridae; genus Sminthopsis; species Sminthopsis crassicaudata. The sequence goes on along the minus strand of NC_133617.1, from coordinate 493,165,408 downwards.
CAGAAAAGTCATGTGTAATCTTGACTGTGGCTCAATGATATTTGAATTCTTTCTTTCTACGAAAATGATTGGTGAATTCTTTCCATTTTTATTTTACTCTTTCATTCTTATTCATTCTAATATTAGGGTAGTTTTACTCCATAATTTCTTAAAATATAATGTCTGGCTTATATTTTGAATTTTGGCTTTCTGATAGCTCAATAATTTAAAATTATCTTTTATGGATCTATTTTCCAGTTCAAGTTGTTTTGTCTTGTTTTTGTTTTTCCAGTGAGATATTATATATTTTCTTTCATCTTTTTCATTTTTTGATATTATTTTATTGTTTCTTGATATTTCATGGAGTCATCAACTACTACTTTTTCAAACCTAATTTTTAAGGAGTTATTTTCTTCACTGGGTTTTTGTACCTCTTTTTCCATTTGGCCAATTCTACTTTTTCAAGAGTTATTTTGTTCAATGAATTTTTATAGATTCCTTCTCTTTCCCCCTCCTTTTTTGTGCTGTTTTTTCGAAAGTGTTGACTTTTTTTTTTCATAATTCTCTTGAAACATTCTCTTTTTTTTTTTTTTCAGTTTCCCCTCCATCTCTCTTATTTGATTTTGAATTTTTTTTGAGTTCTTTCAGGAATTTTCTTTTTGGGGAAAGCAAATGACAGAATTGAAAAAAAAATCACTTTTTTTTTTTTTGAGGCTTTGCATGTTTTGACATTGTAGTCAAACTTCTGAGCTTGTATTTTGATCTTCCTTGTCAGCATAGTAAATTTCTATGGTCAAATTACTTTTTGTTTGTTTTTATTTTTCCAATATTTCTTGACATTTATTTTAAAGTTAGGCTCTGCTCCTGGGGTTGAGACTGCAGTGTCCCAATATTCAGATTTTTCATACTGCTGCTTTCAGAGCTAATTCAGTGGATCGATAAGTTTTTCATTCCTCCAAGGTGGTATGATCTAAGGAAAGGTACTCCTGGCACAACTCTTCTGGCCTGTACTCTGACCTGTGAGCAACCACCAGTTCTCTATTCCTCTGTGGAACTGTCACCAGCCTCCTCATTCCCTGAGGCTGTGAGCTATAGTATGCTGATGTCCTTCTATTCCTCAGAATGTGAATTAGATCTGTGACCTGCATCTCCATATGGATAATATAACATGGCACTATGGCCCAATGTCAGCAAAGGATCCCCTGTAATCTTCTGATCAGTTTTCTGGACACATTAATATCTGTAGATTGAAAGCTCCAGCACTTGCTGTCATAGATTTAGTCCCTGCTGATACCTGAGCTGTATTGTTGGAACACTTTCTGCCCTCTACTTCATTCTATTCTCATTTCAATGTGAAAGACCTTTTCTATCAATGTTCCAAATTGTCTTGGGTTAGAAAATTATTTCACACAGTTTTTAAGCTTCTTCTCCAGAGTTAATTTTGAGGTATTATTTTAAATGATGGAAAATTTGGGAGAAGTCAGACAAGTTCCTGTCTTTGCCATCTTGACCCTGCCACTTACCTTATATAGATTTTCAGGAAAAAGATACTTTCTTTGTGGTACTGTAAGAAAAGGTTATATGAAAATATTACCCCAAAAGTCTGAGACAAAGTTTCCCACAGGTGCTTTCATAATTCAATTGAAAACCAGATTAAGTGAAGAGTCTACATGTGGCAAAAAGGTTTTTCATGACTGGCCACCACATAGCCTGCAAAACTCAAGAATGTACCAGAACTAAATCAAAGTGTAATTGGTAAAGGTTAATTAGTAAATAAAAATATAACATAATATAAATAATATAAATTGTGTTTATATGGCTAATTTGTGGTCAATAGGGATAGATTTCTATTTTGGTTTAATATGCATGCTGTTGTTAGTTCTGGTACATTCTTGAGTTTTGCAGGCTATTTTTCACCAAGAGAAAGATAAGAAGAGGGCAGAAAGGAGACTTTACTAAGGCCAAAGCTAAGGGTTTTCACTCAAAAGCCATCACACTTAATTGAAAATCTCCACTTACTTGAATGCCCGCATTCCAGTTAACTCATCACTTTGTTATAGGACAGAGGACATGACAAAATATATCATGGATCTATATATTATATGCATAAATAACCCCATGTAAGCCCATATGAGCCATCACTTGGGAAGAAATAGTTTTTCTTAGTTAAGAGAGAGTACTGTTCTTTGCTTTTTTGCCCTGTCAAGAGAAGTTTGAATGCTAAAATGCTAAAAAATAAAATAAAATGGTAAAGAAGAGGGGAAGGGAATTTAGAGAAAGCAGAAATAGAGCTGTGGAGAAAAGAAATAAAATTTTCCAAGTAGATCTGTTTAAATACAATAGAAATGCAATTACACATCTGGTAATCAGTGTTAGTGCAGGTGTTGCCAGGATAAGATTGGAGCAGATTAATTATTTATACAGATTATGCTGATGATTTGCAGTGGACTTAAGGGAGGCTTCCTGGCTAGAAAGAGGAGAAGGATTGTTTGTGATTAACTTAAAAGCAAGGATAAAGCAATGCCATTATTAAGCAAATACCACAGACTAAACCAACATTTACTAACAGCCTGGTAAAGGCCAGCATACTGATTGGCTTTGGCTACAGAACCTAAAAGCAAAAGATATACCTGCATTTGAGTTACTAGTAGGCTAGTCAACTGTGTTTATGTGTGCATGTACAATGTTTGTGCAATTTCTTTCTGTGAATGACTCAGTTTTGTGGAGAAGGAGTGGGAATGAATTAGAATTTTCTAAATATTGAGATTCAATTGCCATAATGTGCTTATGGGCATTATCGTGGAAATGAGTATCTGGAGGCAGATTGAAGGACTTGACCTAATGCCCTTATCTCTCAGTCCTCCAACTCCAATCTAATGAACACATATTCATAATTATTTCTCAAATAGTTTTTATCTAATTTAAAGTGGATAATTTATACCACTTATATAAAAATGCAATAAGTTTCATTAAAATATTCAGCATTAGTAGAACTTTGAGCAGAATATATTTCTTACAGTTTTACAAAGTCATGCATATTTATAATATTAAAACTCTTCAGTTGCTTTAATAATAGAATTCTAATCCATAGTCTGAATACTAATTTTAAAGTCTGGTGCAGTAAAGTCTATGCATGCAAGAATATGCATTTGTATTTTGTACCTTTTCTGTTTCTTTGTATATTTCTGAATGTTTTACTGCTTTTTCTTTTAATTAAGATTTGATTTTCAGTAGAAAGCTTTACATAAGTTGAGAAATACAAGACCTTGAAAGAGAGCTACTCCATCATAGAAAGAAATAAATAGAAAAGCTAATACTTTTCCTGCACCTTTATTGTTTTCATTAGTATTGTTTCAGCTTATGATTTTGTTAGTTGCTTTATTTTACCTATACAGTGTAAGATGTACGTACATGCAAGGAATATTATATGACTAATTGCTTTGGTTCTAAAAATGGAGCTGACTGAATAGCAAATTGATAAAAAAAAATGTTTCATATATAATGCCATCATGTCTTGGTTAGTGCTAAGTGTTTTGTGGAATAATAAATGAATTAATGTAATAACAACATAGAGAATCACCCCCAAAGTCTGGGGGGAAAATAAAGACATTGACTTTAATTATTAGTATTTCCTTGAGAAAGTTAAGCTATAAAAAAGCAATCATAAAACAAGGAGACTACAATGGCTCTTGAATTCACCTTTGAGGTCAAAATATGATCTAATTGACAAGTATAGTTACACAATACATAGGTTCCACTTTCATTTGCCTGAGTCCTCTTCATTTGGCATGCCTCTGTGGAGAGATTGGACACAGAACCAATTTTTATTCATTTATCATTTATTCAGTTCAATCATTCTATACATTCAATCAACTAGCATTTTTTTTAAATACTCCTACAATATGCAAGATGTATTATACAAAAAGAAAAAGAAAAATCTTTTCTTTCAAAAGACTTACTTAGGTGAGAAGGAGGCTGAAATAACATATTGGCAGATAATATTATACTTATATTTTTCTAGATATACTAGCTGTCCCCAAAGTTTTAGGGCATGCTTAAGCTTTAATGGGTTAAATCCACACTAAAGCTTTTGGGAAAAGCTGAATATATGAGAAAGCAACTGGAAGTTGTAGGAGATGAACTGGATGGTCAGGAAAAACCTCACAGAGAAGGTTGTACTTATCAAGCTGGGCCTTGAAGGAAACTAAAAATTCTAAGAGTAAATTCAGTTCAGAAAGGAAAAAAATATTCAGAGCAAAAGGAAAAGGTGGAAATTGGAATGTGATGTATGGCAAAGTTTGGTTGACCAAACTGACTAGAACTATGTTCCAGGTACATAAAAGGAATAATGTAAAATCTGTCCAGAAAATATATGAGTAGGCTGAGCCCAGTTTTGAAGACTTCAAATGCTCAAAAGAGAGGTATAATTTTACCTTATAAACAGCTGAAACATCGTGGGCAGGAAAGTGATATGGTCAAAACACTGTTTTTGGAATATCAATCTGACTACTTTTTAAATGGATTGGATAAGGGGACACTAGAATTAAGGTGATAAATTGGAGAGCTATTTCAATAATTCTGCCAAGAGGAAATAAGGACAAGAACTAGTACATGGTGGGTGTCATTAGAGTGAAGGAGACTAATGAGATAATGGAACCCCATCCATGGTTCTCTTCCCAACAAGGAACTCTGGGTTTACATAGACTTTAGTAGGTCCTAGGAAAGTGTGGAGAGAAGATCTGATTCCCAAGACCATAAGTCTTTTTCTAGATGAATTAATTGTTCTAGTTCTAGAACTCAACTAAATGTTTAGTTTAGATGAACTAAAACTTCAGGAAATCTCTAAAAACAAAGATAGTTATAGTTCATGTATACCATTAACTAGATAACAGCGATCACTCCCACAAAGGTGGTAATAAATGTACAATATAGATAATGAATATGAAGAAGTATTTATTTAATTCTAGAAAACCATGTGAAAGAGATGGTACAATAAGGCAGGAACTCCCTGGCATTATCCTAAATTCATCTCCAAACAATTATAAAATAATTCCACAAAACAAATTCTAGAGTGGGAAAACAGACAAAAAGAAGAGATGAAACAGTTTTCTGACCCAAAACAACTAGAAAGGTCTCCAGAAAAGAGTGGCTCACTTAAACAAAAGAGGACCATACTATGGTGTAGGCAGAATATAGGTAAACCAAAAGTGGGTTGCAGCCCAGCAAGTTTATAAGAGAGCAGGAACTTTGTCACAGATCAGCAGAAGCCCCTAAACCCTTGAGCACAATAGACCATTGATCAAACTCCAGTATCAAGACCAAAAAGTTTGAGATAGTGCATCTTCCTACCTTAGAAGTAGATTAGAAAGTAGAAAATCATAATATATACTGGAAAATGAGTTAACCCTTCCATCTCCACTCCAATCCCCCCAAAAGAATCTAACCACAAAAAATTATAATGGTGACAGAGAAGATCAAAACACAAATTCAGGATAGGACAATATCAAAATGTCTACATTTAAAGCCTCTAATTAAAATGTTAATTGGTCTGTGGTCCAAAAAGAAATTATGGAAGAGACTCAAAAAGGCTTAAATCAAATGATAGAAAAAATTGGAAAATAAATTAGAGTTATGAAAAAAGAATATTGGGAAAAAAAACTGTAAAACAATCCAGTGAAAGAAAGGACTCATTAAAAAGTAGAGTTGGCTAAATTTGGGGGATGGGAGAGGTATAAAAATTCATGAAAGAGGGGGCAGAGCCAAGATAATAAAGAGTAGACATGACATTGCCTGAGCTCTCCCCAGCTTCCTTCAGAATTAACACTATATTAATCCTCTAGGACAACTTTCTTGTTTTATTTCTTGCATTATTGTATCAAAGTCCTTATTTGTTACAACTTTCAGGTAGTCCAATTATTCTAAACATTTTCTCATCTTGAACTGTTCTTTGGATCTGTTGTTTTTCTTAAAAGATGCTTCAAATTCTGTTCCATTTTTTCATTCTTTCTAATATATTTTGTTATTTCTAGATCTCTCATTGCTTCACTGGCTTCCCCTTACCCAATTCTAATTTTTAAAAGGTTATTTTCATCTTTAAGACTTTGTATTTCCTTTTCTAGTTGGTTAACTTTTTTTTTCATTCTCTTATTTTTCTTGGATATTTTTTAATTTTAAAATTTTTTTTTAAATTTTAATTTTTTTAGTTTTTCTTCATTGTCTCTCATTTGATTTTTAAATTCTTTTTTTGAGTTCTTCCATAAATTATCTCTGAGGAAGGAGACATTTCACATTACTCTTTGGAATAGAAGAAGCTTTTATTACTTCAGTATCCTTCTCTGAAGATGAACCCTTGTCTTCCCTGTTCCCATGGTAAGTGTCTATGGTTGGATTCTATGTTCCTTGCTGGCTCATTAAAACAATAAGAGGTGTTAGTATAAACTTTTCTAATTGTAGGGTGGGGGATGGCGCTTCTAGCTTCATTTCAGTTCTCCCCTCTTACCTAGAACCCCAAATTAAGAGCTTCACCCTGCTTCAAGTGCCAGCAATCAGCAATATCCCTGCCTCACTGCTTCTGTCCTCACTGAGTGTGCTAGTTCCTTCTCTCTCAGTGCCATGTTTCAACAGCACAACTGGGCTTAGTATAATCATCAAAGGTTCCCTTTATCTTCCTAGACTCACACCCCTGACTCCACACACAGTGTGGGAGGTGAAAGTTTCTCTGACACCTGCTGAGACTCCAGACAAACCCAGTTAGTTCCAGGGTTCCTGATCTGGTGTTTCTGCCAAACCAACCCTTTGCTCTTCACATTGGCTAATCCCAGGCCTGGAGTCTTTCTTCAGATTTTTTTGGTTGTGTCAAGTATCCCTATTCTGCCCTAACTTTTCTTGTTTTTTCTGCAGTCTATGTTCACCTTGAGGTGCAAATTTGTTCTATATGGATAGGAAATCTGGAAAGCTTGAAATTTATGGACTGATTCTGTCTTTTCAGAATCCTTCCAATCATCCTCTAAATAGATTTTGGAGTGACAGAACCCAAAAATATCAGAATGTAATGATTTTCCAGCTTAAGAGATCTTAAAAGAACTTCAGGAAAAGTTGTTTCAACTGGGCTGTGGGGAGCATAGTCCAATTTAGCACAAGACCTAGCACAAGGAATCTAGTGGCAGAGTTCACAGCCAAAATATATCAGTGTTGGCTAGTAGATCAGCAGACCAGTTCTGAGACCTCCAATACACTACAGAAAGCAAGTTGTGAATGGCCATACTCCAACTTAACAAGGGGAACTTGATCAGGTTCAATCAGCACAGTGAAAAAAATCTGCAGCATTACCAGCCACATCATGGTCAGAAAGAAGCCCAGATCATTCTGCAGAGGAAGATTGGGATAATCTTTTCTGTGTCTTATGAGAGGACCTCAATGTTTAAAAATGAGCAACAAAAAAAAAAAAAAAAAAACTCTGACCATAAAGAGCTACTATGGAGACAGGAAAGATCAAAACATAAGCCCAGAAGAAAACAGAAAAAAAAAAACCAAAATGCCTTCAAGTGAAACCTCAAAGGATATGAACTAGTCTCCAGCTCAAAAGGCTCTCTGGGAAGGATTCTTAAAATACAAATAGAAGAACAAATGAGGAAAAGGAATGAGAACTATGCAGGAGAATTAATGAAAACTTTTTTGGAAGAAAGACAACAGCTTTTAAAAGAAAACATAGAAAATGCCTGAAGAAAACAGCTCCTTAAAATACATTTAGTGAAATGGAAAAAGAAAACAACTCCTTTAAAATAGAATTGGCAAGGGCTGTGGAGCCAAGATGGTGGAGAAGGCACACACGACATTCTGAGCTCTTCTCATACCCTCATTACCAATTTTTAAAATCAGCCTCAAAAATAGCACTAGACTGATAAGGTTCAAGAAGATTGGAAGTACAACTCACCAGCTGAAGATAATCAGAATATTGCCAGGAAAGGTTTGTCCTGAGTGGCGGGAACAGACCAGCAAAGGCAGGGATAGAATTGGGAGTGGGGGGGCAGCCTCTGCAGTTGGAAGGTTTACATAGAGCTCTCTGCCACTCTGCTATAGCCTGACTGCTTTGCTTTGGTTGCAGAGTAGTGGACCAGCAAAGAAATTGGAGCCTAGGGTAGAGGGTACTTTGAGGGACACCAGAGCCTAAGAGGATCTGGCTGTGCCCACCTAGGACCGGAAGTGGCTCAGCACAGACCATAACACAGCTTTTCAGCAGCATTCTGCAGCTAGAGGTTCTTGTTGGGGGGGGGGGGGGCAGTCACAAACCTGCCTGGCAGGAGCACAGCCAGGGGCAGCTTCTCATTTGCACAGTGTGGGGCTCAGCCTGGGGCAGTGGAATTTCCCCAGCTGGACTGCTCTCCCCAGGCAGAGACACTTCTGGTGCTGTGAGGGATAGGGCAATTTCTAATACTCAAAGCTGGCTTTTGTGGAGGGGCAGTGATACTTTTGCTGCTTAAACTCTAGCCCCAAGGCAATCACTAATCCTCACAGGGAGGGATCCTCGCAGGGCACTTACACATCCCTATCCATGATACCCAGGCCTAGTCACTTCCTGTGTGGATCTCTTCCCAGAGCATTCCCAGAGCACTCCCCCAGCTCGGTTGCTCCTTGCAGCCCATTGAGAGAACAGCTACTGTCCACATACCCATCCTTGCTCTGCAGAGGAAGCTGGTAGCCTCCTTTCCCTGAAGGCAGACCCTAAAGGCTTTAAAAAAAATGAATAAAAAAATCAAGAGAATGATTGATAGCTTCTATACAGAAAGAGAGCAGGTTTCAAACCCCAAGGAAATTAATAGCAAACAGCCTCCAGACACTACCCCAAATAATGCTCTCCTAGAAGAGGCTATTAAAAATCTCAAAAGAGAGTCAGAAGAAAAATGGGGAAAGGAAAGAGAAGCTATGCATGATAGTAACAACCTCCTGAAATGTGAATTGGAAAAGGTAAACAACTTCCTGAATGTGAATTGAAAAAAGTAAAGAATTCACAGGAAGTGTAGGGAAACAGAATTAGTGAATTGGAAAAGGTAAAGAAATCACAGGAAAGTAGGATCTGTGAACTAGAAAAGATAAAGAATTCCTACGAAAGTAGGATTTGTGAATTGGAAAAAGAAAATAACTCTATGTTTCCATAGAGCAAAATAACTCATCTAAAAACTCAATTGGACATATACAAAAAGAAGTAAAAGAAGCTAATGAAGAAAATAACTCATTAAAAATCAGAAATGAACAAATATAAATGAATGATTCATTGAGACACCAAGAACCAGTCAAACAAAACAAAACAAAACAAAACAACAAAAAAAGAAAAACTGGAGAAAAATGTCAAATATCTACTTGGAAAAATAACAGACCTAGAAAATAGATCTAGGAGAGATAATATGAGGATTATTGGACTTCCTGAAAATTATGATGAAAAAAAAAGAGCCTAGATACTATTTTACCGGAAATCATCAAAGAGAACTGTGCAGAGGTAATAGAACCAGAAGGCAAAATAGACAATGAAAGAATACATTGAACACCTTCTGAGAAAGACCCTAAGGAAAAACAAAGCAAAACAAAACAAAACAAAACAAAACAAAACAAAACAAAAAACTCCACAGAATATTGTGGCCAAATTTCAGAACTATCAGACTAAGGAAAAAATATTACAAGTAGCCAGGAAAAAAAATTCAAATACTGAGGTGCCACAATAAGGGTCACTCAAGATCTGGCTGCCTCTACATTAAAGTATCAAAGGGCCAGGAATCTAATATTCTGCAAGGCAAAAAAACTTTGAATGCAACCAAAAATAAACTACCCAGCTAAGTTTAGCATTTTCTTTCATGGAAGAAGATGGGCATTTAATGAAACAAATGAATTCCATTTGTTTCTAAGGAAAAAAACAGATCTAAACAAAAACTTTGAACTCCACCCATAGGACTCAAGAGAAGCAGAAAAAGGTAAAAAGAACTCTTGAGAACTGTATTTCTTTTGTGGATATACATTAAGACCAGATGTATAATTTGATTTTACTGATATAACATAAAATAAGGAAAGTAGAAATAGAAAGGGGATAGGTCAGAAAAAGGGAAAAGGGGAGATAAAAATAAGGAAACTACATCCCATGAAAAGGCAAAGAAAACCTATCATATCTGAGGGAAGTTAGAGAGGGGGAGGAACATTGTGTGAATCTTACTCTCATCAGAATTGGCTCAAAGAGAAAATAATTGACATATTTGTTTTACAGAGAATTCTCTCTCATCTCATTAAAAAGAGGGAATGGAAAAGGGAAAAGGAAAAGAGTAATAAGGGAAGGGTACAAGAAAGGGAAAGGGATTTAAAAGGAGGAGGGGATACTAAAGAGGGAGGGCTGGGTGATGCAAGTGGGGCTCATAAGTTTAATACTGGGGAAAGGGTTCAGGGAGGACAAGGGGAAAAACATAATCTGGAGATAATATGATGGCAGGAAACACAGAATTAGTAATTTTAACAATAAATGTGAATGGGATGAACTCTCTCATTAAGCGGAAGAGGATAGCAGACTGTATCAAAAATCAGAACCCTACAATATGTTGTTTACAGGAAACACATTTAAAGCAGGGAGATACATACAGAGTAAAGGTAAAAGGTTAAAGAAGAATCTATCATGCTTCAAGTGAAGTCAAAAAACCAGGGGTAGCCATCCTTATCTCAGATCAAGAAAAAACAAAAAATGATCTAATCAAAAGAGATAAGGAAGAAAACTATATCTTGCTAAAGGGTAACATAGACAAGCAATATCAATACTAAATATATATATATATGCACCAAATGGTATAGCATCTAACTTCCTAAAGGAGAAGTTAAGAGAGTTACAAGAAGAAATAGACAGCAAAACTATAATAGTGGGAAATCTCAACCTTGCACTCTCAGAATTAGATAAATCAAACGACAAAACAAATAAGAAAGAAATTAAAGAGGTAAATAGAATATTAGGAAAATTAGGCATGCTACATCTTTAGAGAAATCTGAATGGTGACAAAAAGGAGTATTTTTTGTTCTCAACAGTTCATGGAACCTTTACAAAAATTGACCATATATTAGGACATGAAGATCTCAAAATTAAATGCAGGAAGGCAGAAATAGTAAATGCTTTCTTTTCAGATCACAATGCAATAAAAACTACATTCAATAAAAAGTTAGGGGTAAATAGACCAAAAAGTAATTGGAAACTAAATAATCTCATCTTAAAGAATGATTGGGTGAAACAGCAAATTATAGAAACAACTAAAAATTTCACTCCAGTTAATGACAATGATGAGACATCATACCAAAATTTGTGGGATACAGCTAACGTGGTAATAAGGGGAAATTTTATATCTTTAGAGGCTTACTTGAATAAAATAGAGAAAGAGAAGATCAATGAATTGAGCTAGCAACTTAAAAAGCTAGAAAAAAAGACAAAATTAAAAACCCCCAATCAAATTCTAAATTTGAAATTCTATAATTAAAAAGAGAAATTAATAATATTGAAAGTAAAAAAAAAACTATTGATAAAACCAATAAAATAGATAAACGTTTGGTAAATCTGATTAGAAAAAGGAAAGAGGAAAATCAAATTATTAGTCTTAAAAATGAAAAGGGGGAACTTTCCATCAATGAAGAGGAAATTAGAGAAATAATGAGTTACTTTGCCCAACTTCATGCCAATAAATTTGATAACCTAAGTGAAATGGATGACTACCTCCAAAAATATAGGCTTCCCAGATTAACAAAGGAGGAAGTAAATTGCTTAAATAGTCCCATTTCAGAAAAAGAAACAGAGCAAGCTATTAATCAAGTTCCTAAGAAAAAATCTCCAGGACTATATGGATTTACATGTGAATTCTACCAACCATTCAAAGAACAATTAGCCCCAATGCTATATAAACTATTTGAAAAAATAGGGAATGAAGGAGTCGTACCAAATTCTTTTTAGGACACAGATATGGTACTGAAACCCAAACCAGGTAGGTTGAAAACAGAGAAAGAAAACTATAGACCAATTTCCTTAATGAATATTGATGCTAAAATCTTAAATAAGATATTAGCAAAAAGACTACAGAAAATCATCCGCAAGATAATACATCATGATCAATTAGGATTTATACTGGGAATGCAGGGCTGGTTCAAAGGAAAATTATCAGTATAATTGGCCATATTAATAACCAAATTAACAAAAAACATATGATCATCTCAATAGATGCAGAAAAATCATTTGATAAAATCTAACATCGATTCCTATTAAAAACATTTGAGAGTATAGGAATAAATGGACTTTTCCTTAAAATAATCTTTAAAATAAATAAAATTTCTTTAAAATTTTAGCATTTCCTTAAAATGCTAGAATAAAATTAAAAAAGAATCTATTTAAAACCATCAATAAGCATCATATGTAATGGGAATAAACTACAACCATGCCCAATAAGATCAGGAGTGAAACAAGGTTGCCCACTATCACCATTACTATTCAATATTGTATAAGAAATGATAGCTGTGGCAATAAGAGTGGAGAAAGAGATTAAAGGAATCAGGAAACCAAATTATCACTCTTTGCTGATGATATGATGGTATACTTAGAGAACCCCAAATATTCTACTAAAAAGCTAGTAGAAATAATCCACACCTTTACCAAAGTTGCAGGATACAAAATAAACCCACATAAATCATCAGCATTCTTTTATGTCACTAACAAATTCCAACAGTTAAAGTTACAAAGAGAAATTCCATTTAAAGTAACTACCAATAGTATAAAATATTTAGGAATCTATCTGGCAAGGGAAAATCAGAAACTATATGAGCGAAACTACAAAACACTTTCCACACAAATTAAGTCTGATCTAACCAATTGGAAAAATATTAAATACTCTTGGATAGGAAGAGCAAATATAATAAAGATGACACTTCTATGTAAACTAATCCATTTATATAGCACTATATCAATCAGATTCCCAAAAAACTATTTTAATTACATAGAAAAAATAACAACAAAGTTCATATGGAAAAACAAAAGGTCAAAAATTTCAAGGGAATTAATGAAAAAAAAAAATCAAATGAAGGTAGCCTAGCTCTACCACATCTAAAATTATATCATAAAGCAGTGGTTACCAAAACCATTTGGTATTGCCAAGATAAGATCAAGATGGGTCCGTGATTTAGGCATAAAGAATGAGATCATAAATAGATTAGAGGAGCATAGGATAATTTACCTCTCAGACTTGTGGAGGAGGAAGGAATTTATGACCAAAGGAGAACTAGAGATCATTATTGATCACAAAATAGAGAATTTTGATTACATCAAATTAAAAAGCTTTTGTACAAACAAAACTAATGTAAACAAGATTAGAAGGGAGGTAACAAATTGGGAAAACATTTTTACAATTAAAGGTTCTGATAAAGGCCTCATTTCAAAAATATATAGAGAATTGACTCTAATTTATAAGAAATCAAACCATTCTCCAATTGATAAATGGTCAAAGGATATGAACAGACAATTTTAAGATGATGAAATTGAAACTATTTCCACCTATATGAAAGAGTGTTCCAAATCACTACTGATCAGAGAAAAGCAAATTAAGACAACTCTAAGATACCACTACATACCTGTCAGATTGGCTAAGATGACAGGAACAAATAATGATGAATGTTAGAGGGGCTGTGGGAAAACTGGGACACTGATGCATTGTTAATGGAGTTGTGAAAGAATCATTCTGAAAAGCAATTTGGAACTATTTCTAAAAAGTTATCAAATTGTGCATACCCTTTGACCCAGCATTGCTACTATTGGGCTTATATCTCAAAGAAATACTAAAGAAGGGAAAGGAATCTTTATGTGACAAAATGTTTATAGCAGCTCTTTTTGTAGTGGCTAGAAACTGGAAAATGAATGGATGCCCATCAATTGGAGAATGGTTGGGTAAATTATTGTATATGAATGTTATGGAATAGTATTGCTCTGTAAGAAATGACCAGCAGGATGAATACAGAGAAGCTTGGAGAGACTTACATGAACTGATGCTGAGTGAAATGAGCAGAACCAGGAGATTACTATGTAGTTCAACAATGATACTGTATTAAGATATATTCTGATTGAAGTGGATAGCTTCAATATAAAGAAGATCCAACTCACTTCCAGTTGATCAATGATGCACAGAAACAACTACACCCAGAGAAGGAACACTGGGAATTGAGTGTAAAATGTTTGCACTATTGTCTTTCTACCCAGGTTACTTATACCTTTGGAATCCAATTCTTACTGTGCAACAAGAAATTTGGTTTTACAAACATATATTGTATCTAGGTTATACTGTAACATATCTAATATGTATGGGACTGCCTGTCATCTAGGGGAAGAAGTAGAGAGAAGGAGGGGAAAATTTGAAAAAAATGAATACAAGTAATAATGTTGTAAAAAAATTACCCATGCATAAGTACTGTCAAAATATATAATTCTAAAATTAATAAAAAAAGAAAAAAAAACATTTGGCTTTGGCTAATAAATAAACTAGTTGATCAGTGGAATAAGTTAGGTTCAAAGGACAAAATAATAACTTCAATAATCTAGTATTTGATATACCCAAAGACCCCAGCTTTTGGGATAAGAACTCACTGTTTGACAAAAAATTTGCTGGGAAAATTGGAAATTGTATGGCAGAAACTAGGTATTGACCCACACTTAAGACTGTACACCAAGATAAGGTCAAAATGGGTTCTTGATGTAGGCATAAAGAATGAGATTACAAATAAATTAAAGGAACATAGGATAGTTGACCTCTCAGACCTGTGGAAGAGGAATGAATTTATGTCCAAAGAAGAACTAGAAATCATTATTGATCACAAAATAGAAAACTTTGATTATATCAAATTGAAAAGTTTTTGAACAAACAAAACTAATTCAGACAAGAATAGAAGGGAAGTAATAAACTGGATAACATTTTTACAATCAAAATTTCCAAAATATATAATTGACTCTAATTTATAAGAAATCAAGTTATTCTCCAGATAAATGGTCCAAGGAAATGAACAGACAATTCTCAGATAAAGAAATTGAAACTATTTCTAGCCATATGAAAAGATGCTCCAAGTCCTTATTTAATCAGAGAAATACAAATTAAGACAACTCTGAGATACCACTATACACCTGTCAGATTGGCTAGAATGACAGGGAAAGATAATGCGGAATGTTGGAGGGGATGTGGGAAAACTGGGACACTGATACATTGTTGGTGGAATTGCGAATACATCCAGCCATTCTGGAGAGCAATTTGGAACTATGCTCAAAAAGTTATCAAACTGTGCATACCCTTTGATCCAGCAGTGCTATTACTGTGCTTATATCCCAAAGAAATCTTAAAGAAGAGAAAGGGACCTGTATGTGTAAGAATGTTTGTGGCAGCCCTCTTTGTAGTGGCCAGAAACTGGAAACTATGTGGATGCCCATCAATTGGAGATTGACTGAATAAATTGAGGCATATGAATATTATGGAATATTATTGTTCTGGAAACTAAGTGGATGCCTATCAATTGGAGATTGGCTGAATAAATTGTGGTATGTGAATATTATGGAATATTATTGTTCTGTAAGAAATGACCAACAGGATGATTTCAGAAAGGCCTGGAGAGACTTACATGAACTGATGCTGAGTGAAATGAGGAGGACCTAGAGATCATTATATGCTTCAACAACAGTACTATATGATGATCAATTCTGATGGATGTGGCCATCTTCAATGAGATGAACCAAATCAGTTCCAATAGAGCAGTAATGAACTGAACCAGCTACACCCAGAGAAAGACCTCTTAGAGATGACTCTGAACCACTACATAGAATTCCCAATCCCTCTATTTTTGTCCTCCTGCATTTTTAATTTCCTTCACATATTAATTGTACACTATTTCAAAGTCCGATTCGTTTTGTACAGCAAAACAACTGTTTGGACATGTTTACATATATTGTATTTAATTTATGCTTTAACATATTCAACATGTGTTGGTCAACCTGCCATTTGGGGGGATCAGGAGGGGAAAAATTAGAACAAAAGTTTTTGCAATTGTCAATGCTGTAAAATTACCCATGCATATATCTGGTAAATAAAAACTATTAAAAAAATAGAATTGGCAAAATGGAAAAAAATATATCTCCTGACCCAAACAACTCCTTTATAATTGACCAAACACAAAAGATAAAAAGATTAATTGAAGAAAATGATAACTAAAAAGTAGAATTGGACAAATGGAAGTGAATGATTTTATGAGATATCAAGATATTCAGTCAAAAAAAATTAAAAAATGAAAAAATAGAAGAAAATATAAAATACCTCACTGGAAATACAGCTGACATGGAAAATCAATCCATGAGAGAAAAATCTAAGAATAATTGTTCTACCTGAAAGTCATGGTAACAAAAATAACCTGGACAATATATTTCAAGAATTCATCAAGGAAGGTAAGTAGGTAGCATAATGGATACAGCATCAGCCCTGAAGTCAGAAGAACCTGAGTTCAAATCTGGTCTCAGACACTTAACATTTCCTAACTGTGTGACCCTGGGCAAGTCACTTTATCCCAATTGCCTCAGCAATATCAGCAAAAACTGCTCTGATATGCTAGAACCAATAAAATAGTCATTGAAACAATCCACCAATCATTTCCTGAAAGAGATGATATTAGCTAAATTCTGAAATTAGGAATCAAGGAGAAGATACTGCAAGCAGTCAGGAGGAAATAAGTCAAATATTGAAAAATCACTAACAGGATTACCTAAGACCTAACAGCATTCAGAGATAGTATATTTAGAAGATGTAAGTAAAAGTTGACTTTAATGCAATAATATAAAAAAGAAATTGAGGTGGAAAAGGGATTGTATTGGGAGAAAAGGAAAAGACAAATAAAATGGGGGTAAACTGCATTACATGAAGAGGCAAAAAAGAACTATTAAAATTGAAGGAAAGAAGGGAGAGTGATAAACATTGTTTGAACCTCAGTCTTGTTGGATTTTGCTCAAAGACAGAATATCATACATATTTAGTTGTGTATAGAAACTTGTCTTACCCTATATGGAAGTAGCAAGAGAAAGGGTAAAGGAAAGGGAGAGGCTAATGCAGGGGAAGGCAAATGTAGAAGAGGAAAAGGACAACAAAGGAGAAGCTAAAAAGGGAGGGCAATTTGAGGGAGATGGTGGTCTGAAATAAAATATTGGTGAGAGGGGCAGCTATGTGGTGCAGTGGATAGAGCACCATCCTTAAAGTCAGGAGGACCTAAGTTCAAATCTGGCCTCTGACATTTAACACTTCCTAGCTGTGTGATCTTGAGCAAGTCACTTATTCTGATTTTCTCAGCCTATATATATATAGGGTAGAGGGTAAAAGAAAAGAAACAACTATAATTTGGGGAAAAGAGGATGGGGGAAAGTTAGTTTACTAACAGTGTTAGTAATTTGAACTGTGAATGTGAATGGGATAAACTTTTCTAGAAAATGGAAGTGGATAGTAGAATAGATTAAAAGCCAGAATCAATCAAAATCTTATTTTGTCCTAATTCTAAGGCATCTGAACAGTTTTTTTTATAATTTTATAATTTATAATTTCTTGAAACATATTGTACTAGTCTTTTTTTGAGAGAGAGAGAGAGAGAGAGAGAGAGAGAGAGAGAGAGAGAGAGAGACAGAGACAGAGACAGAGACAGAGACAGAGAGAGATGGCAAAAAAAAAAAAAAAAAAAAAAGAATGGAAGGAATTCCACACTTAGTGATCATAACTGTGAGAGTGAATGGGATTTTCTCACCTATAAAACAAAATCATAAAGCAGAGTGAATTAAAAAACAGAATCCTGCAATGTATTGTTTACAAAAAACACATATGAAGCAGGAAAATATACAGAGCAAAAGTGTTGTAACAACATCTATTATATTTCAACTAATATTTTTTTAAAAAGAGGGAGTTGACTTTCTGATCTCAAAAAAAATACCAAAAAGTAAAAATAGATTCATTTAAAAGAGATGAAAAAAGAAATTGCATCTTGCAGGTACCATAGACAATAAAGTAATATTAATACTAAATATATATGCACCAAATAATACAGCATTGAATTTTTTTATTATAGCTTTTTGTTTACAAGATATATGCATGGATAATTTATCAGTATTGAAAACTGCAAAACCTTTTGTTCCAACTTTTCCCCTCCTTTCCCCCACCCCTTCCCCCAGATGGCACGTTGATCAATACATGTTAAATATAGTAAAGTATAAGTTAAATACAATATATGTATACATGTCCAAACCGTTATTTTGCTGTACAAAACGAATCAGACCTTGAAATAGTGTACAATTAGTCTGTGAAGGAAATAAAAAATGCAGGCTATTGGTGGCCACATTCATCAAAATTGATCATAGTATAGTATTGTTGTTGAAGTATATAATAATCTTCTGGTCCTGCTCATTTCACTCAGCATCAGTTCATAACCTCAAATTTTTAAAGGACAAGTTAGATGAGTTATAAGAGTAAATAGATAGTAAAAAATACTAGTGGAGGACCATGACTTTCCCCTCTAAAAGAAAGATTTTAAGAAGATGAATGAAATTTTAGAAAATTTAGATATGATAGACCACTTGAAAAAATTGAATTGGAACATAAAAGAATATGCCATTTTTCTCAGTGGCACATGACATCTATGAAAAATTAATCTTTTATTAAAACATAACTTTACAACAAAATGTAGAAAAAGAGAAATGTTAAATGTGTCATTTCCCCATCATATAGCAATAAAAAGCAGAATACTAATACTAAATAATATAAAAATCATAAATTTGCATCTCTAAAAACACAATAAAATAGAAAAAGAATAGATCAACAAATTGGAATGCAATTAAGAAAATTAGAAAAAAAAATTAAAATCCCCAATTAAACAACAAATTTGAAATTCTGAAATTCCAAGGACAAAGAAATCAAATTGAAAATGTGAAACCATTTAATTAATAAATAAACCTAGAAAGTGCTTCAATGAAAAATAAACAATAAAATAGATAATCCATTGGTGAGTTTATTTTTTTAAGAGAAAGGAGAAATCAAATTATCTGTTTTTTAAAGAGTTGTTTTCTCTTCCATTTTGTCAAATCTATTTTGTAAGTGTAGCGAGCTGTCGTCTCCAGAAGCTGCTGGATCGCTCTCTAGGAAGAGAACTGCTGTGTCTACTCAAATCTCTCAGACAGATTCTTCTTCCTGTAACGAACCGTTGTCTCCAGGCAGTTGCTGTTAACTCTTGTCCTTAGAAGTGACTTCCCTTCCTGCAGAGAGCCCCGTCAAGCCTGATGCAATTCAGAGTCTTCCTCTTTCTCTGAGAGTCCTCTCTTTTATTCTCCCAGAGAATGGGCGTGGGATAATGCAAGGGCTTCTGGGAAGAACCACCCCAGCCAATGAGCTTGCCCCCTCTATCAAGTCAACCTGAGTTCTCACCTTGTAATTGTCCAGAAAACCTCAGTTCTCACTTAGTAATCCTAACATCTCCCCCTTTCTTTTGATTTAGAACATAGGACAGTCATGACCTTGAAACATAAATCCATCAATATGGGAAGTATTACAGATAATTACATAAATGACCTTGAAACATAAATCCATCAATATGGGAAGTATTACAGATAATTACATAAATTACATAAGCATATAGTAACATAGTAACATAATACATGCTAGAAGTATATGACAAATAACATAATCAAATAATCATAAATTGAAAATTTATAAATGTCCATAAGTCCATTGTCCATTAGTCTCATCTTGTGTGAGGAAGTCCAATGATTCCTGCTGGTTTTAAAGTTCTTTAACAGTCTTCTTATTATCCATGCTCTTTCAGTGTCAGATGTTTCTTAGATCTTCTCCTTTATTTTGAGGTCTTTCTCTTTTTCTGTCTCTCTCTGATGGACAAGGCGAATATGACTCGTTGGCACCCATCTGATTCCTTCTCCTGCTGAAGAAATACAAGCAAACCCTCTCTCCCAGGCAGTTAACTTATCTAATTTCCTTCTATTTACCACTTTCTAAATCTCTTCTCATCATCTGACAATTACATTGGAGTTGTTTGCACTGGGCACAGCCCTGTTGGTTTAAAAGGCCTGTATTCTCCCCAAGTGTAATCCATTTTTGCAATCTGATTGCCTTTTGACTGACTTATCAGGTAATCCCTTTCTGCCATGTGATTGCTTCTCTGCTGATTGATTAAATCAGAGTCCTGGCCTTCTAAAGGCTCTTTAGGTGTAACATCAGCTGCCATCATGCCCCAAGTCTTTTTTGCCTGGGGCCCTGGACCTGGGCCCCTCATCCCATTTCCCTGAATTATTCTACACTCTGATGCCCAATGGAGTCCTCTGTTGCATTTTGGACATGGGGTTTTAGGTCTTCTCTCACCCTGTCTTCTCACTGTATCTCCATACCTACACTGAGCTCTTAGATGCCCAATTTTTCCACATTGAAAACATCGCCGAGTTTCTCTAGAAGGCCTTTGCCAGGAGGGACCCTGTCTTTCCACATTCATCATTGTCTGGGTGTAAAAAGCATTTGTTCCCACTGTAGCACAGCGTCTTATGATCTCCTCTAAAGGAGCATCTTTGTCTAATCCCCATATAATTCTTTTGCAAATCTCATTGGCATTTTCCTTAGCCAGATGTCTGGTCATTATTTCTGTAGCTGCATTTTCTCCAATAGTTCTTTTGACAGCAGTTTGCAAACGTCCCACAAAATCTGCAAAAGGTTCATTGGGACCTTGCTGTATTTTAGTGAAAACCTCTCCACGATCTTTCTGTCCAGGAAGGACACCCCAAGCTTTTATTGCAGCCTTAGCAATTTGTTCATATATTGTCATGGTATAATCAATCTGTTCTGAATTCTCTCCATACCGACCTTCACCAGCCAAGTGCTCAAAAGTGAATTGTGTGTTAACTCCTATTTCCAAATTGCATCTGACTTGAATTTTACATAATTCATGAAATTCCGCAAGCCATAATAAATTTTCTCCAGGTTCCAGACATGTCCTTGCTATGGATTTCCAATCATTCGGGGTTAGGACTTCATAAGACAAACCATCTAGTAACATTTTGACATAAGCTGATGTAGCCCCATAAAGGGTACAACCTTTTTTCAAATCCTTAATTTTATTCAAATCTAAAGGTGCATATCTTCTCCTTTTTTTACCTACAGAGTCAGTATTTTCAATCACAGGATATGCATGTATAAAATCACTTATATCCTGTCCTTCTCTCTTAGCTTTAACCAATGCTTTTTCTAATCTTGTCATAGGCTTAGGCTGCTTCACAGGCAATTCTTTTTGTGTTTCTGCCTCTTCCCCTCTTTCTTCCTCCATCTCTGAAGGTGGGGTTGATGTGGGCCTGTCAATAATCTGTTCTCTAGGCAGGGTTGAAGCTTCTTCAAGAGAATCATACCATAATTCCTCATTTAAATCCTCTTGGTCTAGGGAAAGATCTTGATCTTTCCTTTTTTCCTCACACTTCCTCCTCTGTTCATTTTTAGAACTTTTCCTTCTCCTACAACTTGCTTGATAGTTTAAGGCTAATTGAACTATGTTGTAGATATAAAATACTTCTGCAGAAATTGAACGAGGCCCATTTTTTGCTTGAAATTCTTTCATTTCATATCCCACTAGCTTCCATTTATCTACATCTATCTTTTCTTCCTCTAAGAACCAAGGGGATGTACGTCTTAATGCAGCCAAGAGTTTAGCAATCTGTACCCAGGTTACAAGTAAACTCTGCTCCTCAATTATCTTGATTATACTCTCTATAGAACCACTCCTGAATGGAGCTGAGGTTGCTTCTGGGGCTGGGGTTGAGTCGGCTGAGGTCCAGGGATTGAATATAGCTAACATCTGCCCCATTTCAGCTATAAGAGATTCCTGGTTTAGCCCTTAACAAGTTAAGTTCCTTATTTATCTATTAGCACACTCACTTAATCTTTAACAAAGTTTCCTCCTTACTCACGGTTCTGGGTCAGAGAGACTGAGATCTAGATCGGAAGCTTTTCCACTGGAATCAGGACCGTGTCTGTCCCTGTTCGGGCGCCAAATTGCGAAGGTCTGGTCTAGCTCTTCTTGTCAGGATAAGCAAATGTCCTTGCCCCACGTTGGGCGCCAATTGTAGCGAGCTGTCGTCTCCAGAAGCTGCTGGATCGCTCTCTAGGAAGAGAACTGCTGTGTCTACTCAAATCTCTCAGACAGATTCTTCTTCCTGTAACGAACCGTTGTCTCCAGGCAGTTGCTGTTAACTCTTGTCCAAAGAAGTGACTTCCCTTCCTGCAGAGAGCCCCGTCAAGCCTGATGCAATTCAGAGTCTTTCTTCTTGAATCCTGGCTCTGAATCTCCTCCAGCTCTTATCCTTCTCCAGGCCGATCTGCTCTCTGCGCCCAGTGCTCTCTCTTTTATTCTCCCAGAGAATGGGCGTGGGATAATGCAAGGGCTTCTGGGAAGAACCACCCCAGCCAATGAGCTTGCCCCCTCTATCAAGTCAACCTGAGTTCTCACCTTGTAACCGTCCAGAAAACCTGAGTTCTCACCCAGTAATCCTAACATGTAAGGAGTTATATGCTTTTTCCATTTCACTAAATCTATTTTAAGGAGTTTTCTTCTGATAAATTCTGTGTTTTCTTTTCCAAACTCTCTTGCAATATTCTCATTTCTTTTCCCCATTTTTCTTCTAGCTCTTTTAAGATCCTTTTTGAATTCTTCCAAAGAGAATCTTATGAGAGGGAAACCAACTCATATCACTTTTGGGGGCTTCATCTAAAAATGATTTGCTTTTACTCTTCTCAGGACTTGAGGTCTGTTCTTCTCTTTCTCCATTAAAAATTATTTGTGGTCAGAGTTCTTTTTGCTTTTTTGCTTATTTTTTTTCAAAGGTTGAGGTCTGCTCTAAGCCAGAGGAGAGATTGTCCCAAGTTTCCTCTATAAGTGATAGTGGCTGCCCTGGGTCAGTGCTGCTTATTTCTGGTGCTGGGTAGGCATGTCCAAATCCCACATTATTCTGGGGTTCAGTGGCTCACTATTCACCTTTTCTATTTGTGTTAGTTGTCACACAGTTAATCTGCTGAACCACTGGTTTGTAAGCAGAACAAAATAACCAATGCTGCTGTACTTTGGCTAATAGACCCCCAGCGCCTGGATAGCACACTGCCCTGGATCCCTTTGTTGCACCTGTGCTAGTCAGTTTCCCTCATGCCCAATTGAAACAGGCCTTTTTCTGAAGTTCTTCCAAAATATCTTCTTCTGAAAATACCATTACACTCCAAATATGTGTGTGTTCTGCCACTCCAAAACCAGTTCAGAGGCTTGATTTGGTGTTAATCTGAGGGACATGAGGAAGAGCTCAGATAAAGAGGTGTCTCCTCACCATCTTGGCTCCACTCAAAAATCAAATTATCAATCTCAAAAGTGAAAGTGGATGAATTCAACACCATTAAAATGGAAATACAATATACATTTATATTAAAAAAAAAGTAGAGTGCACAAGAACCAATGGAGATTTTTTTTTAAATGATAAAATGATAGTTTAAATCTAAAAACATCAGTATGCATTATCTACAATGAGAATAAGTTAGAAGCTTTCCCAACAAGATCAAGGATAAAGCAAGGATATCCATTTTCACCACTAATATTCAATATTGTAGGAGAAATGCTACTTATAACAATAAGAGAAGAAAAAAAAAGAAATCAAAGGAATTCCAAAAAGCATTGACAAAATATATTGCTTATTGCAGTTTATATGATGGTATCATTCTGACATATGACCTCTCATTTATCAGATTAGCTAAAATGACAGAAAAGGTAAATGATAGAAGTGGAAGAAGATATGGGAAAACTGGGTCATTAATTCATTGTTGGTGGAGTTATGAACTGATCCAAGAATTCCAGAGTAATTTGGAACTATGCCCAAAGAGTTATAAAGTGGTGCACATGCTTTGATCCAGCAATACAACAACTAAATCTTTATTGCAAATATCACATTTTTGGTCAAAGAAAAAGAAATTATTTGACCAAAAACATTTATAGCAGCTGTTTGTGTGATTGCTAAGAATTGGCTATTGAGGTGATGTCCACTAACTGGGGAATGAATGAACAAACTGTGGCATATATGTAAAGGGATCTCGTTGTGCTATAAGAAATGACAAGAAGGATGATATCATAAAAAAATTGAAAGCCTTGCATGAACTGATGCAAAGTAAAATGAACAGAACTAGGAAGGTATTGTACGCAGAAATAGATTTATTGCACAACAACAACAACAAAAGAACTTAGCTATTCTTAGAAATACAATGAACCATGATAATTCCAAAGGATTCATAATGAAAAATGCTATTCAAATTCATATAAAAACTGATGGTATGCATAAAGAGACCAAAGCACACTATTTTTCATTTTTTTCCTTTTTTTGGGTAGAATTTTCTTCCACAAAATAATCAATATGGAAATACATTTTCCATGATTTTGTCTATCTAAAATATCATATTGCTTACTATTTTAAAGATGGGAGATGCAAGGGAGGAAAGAATGGACTTTGGAACTCAAAACTTTAAAAAAAACCCACATTTTCAAAATAAATTTTACATATAATTTGGGAAATAAAACATCATTTAAAAAACTGAGATGATGAAGACATAAACATCTACATTAACAAATGCAAGAAATATAAAACACAATTATCCCCTTATATTCAGTGTTCTCCCATAAGGTGTTAAGGATTCTTTGTCAGACTGCTGAGCAATTATTTCATATTTATCTTGAACCTACACTTTCAAAGAAACTAATAAGATAATCATTTGAACTTAACAAGATATAAATTTCCTGGCCAGGCAGAGTCTGTAATTAGTTTTTCAACTGTTGACAGAGTTCTTTTCTGAGAAACTTGCCATTAAGGATTTTTCCTTAAGAGCCTATGGTGCTTGTCTCTGAAAATCAAGAACTTTTAAATTCATTATTACTCATGAGTTAATCAACATGTCGGAAATGTCCATTTTTATGATATTTAACATTTATTCCTAAAAGGAAATAGAAATGCAGAAAAAAGTTATTCATGAACTTAAGAACCTCCATAGTCAGGTTCACCTAGGCAAACATATGACTTTCATTTACCCTGGAAGATTCCAGGGTCTCATCCCCAACCTCACTTCAGACTCATAACTATAGTTCATTGTCTTCTCCTAGTAAGGTACTGCACGGGAGCATTCTGCAGGAATATCATCATCTTGATATGGAAAAAGGTCCCTAAACTATAATTTTGTCAATCAGATTTGGGGAATTTAAGAAATTAAGCAGGAGTTCTACTGATCACTCCTTTTTCAGTAAAATTTATAGAACTTGGCAACCAATTGGAGATAGGGAATGAGGAAAAAGGAAGAGATAGAAATAACTTTGAGGTTAAAAATCTGGAGACTCAAAGAATTTGTGATGCTATAAACAGAAATAGGCCAGTAAGCATGAAGGGGAGGTTTATGATAAAGAGGATTTCTATTTTGGACAAATTGAGTTTTATAGAATTAAAAAATATCCTTTTCTGTATACAAGTTAATTAATCATGTGCTACTAATATTCAGGAGAAAGAATGGGGCTGGTTATTTCATTAAGTCATTTGTCTATGTAAACAATGATTCTATAATAAATGGTGAGATCACACAGAAAGAACATATGAAAGCAAAAAAAAAAAAAAAAAAGGAGAGAAGATCATGCATCCAGATTAAAGGAAATCTATGGGTGGAGGATAGAACATAGATGTTCATTTAAGTTTGATTAATAGTTATTCACCATTGCATCATAATTCATTCTGTTTTTCCATTATCTATCATATGTATAAGAATAAAATAAGAGGCTTTCAAATGCTTTGTGAAATCTAAGCATACATTGTGAACAATATTTTCTTTACCTCTCAGTATTGTTTCTGGACTCTATCGGTTTCCTTGCTATGGCAATTAATTTACATTTCTTACAATTCTGGATAATAATCACTAGTTTTTCTTTCATTTCTTTGTCCATTTCCCATTTTATTATCAACTCTTGTTTAATAAGTTAAAAGATATTTTTTTTCAAATTTCATGTCATCCTTTTTATTTTTATACTTATTAAAATCAATTCTGATCTTAATTCTAAAATATCAGTGTTTTGACTGCACAAAAACCTCTGACTCAAGGACAATTATGTCTTAAAATATACATTTCATTGGGGGAGGGTGGAGGATAGTTTTATTTGGTGCTCATCACATCAACTGTCTAACAATTCTTTTCTCAAAAATACTCAAAAAAAAGCATTCACATTGTAAAAATAAGCCAAGAGGTAGAAATAAAAATAGAAAAATGTACCCCCTTCTTTTTTTCTCTTTCTTATTTGGTCAACTCTACAGCTTCTATGGATTTAGTTATTATCTTTAAGCATCAAAGAATTGTATGATAGGAAGTGGAGACAGGAGTCAATAATCTGTGATGTCTGGTATGATTGAACAAATCTATAGTTTATCAAGTAGAACACTTATAGAAAACTTATAGGAGGACATACTCAGATGAGACAGGAATGGATGACTTCATAAGTCATTCTCATTAGACTCATAAAATCTTAAACCTAGAGCTAGGTGGAATTTTCAGAGGATATCTTGTTTAGTCTCCTCATTGTACAGAAAAGATTAAGTGACTTGCCCAAAGTTATTCAAACAGTAAGTGTCATAAAGGACATAGGAATCTGTATTGGTATAGAGAAATTCTATATTGATTAGATCATAGATCCATTGGAGGATGTTATATGAATTATTACAGAGGAAATTATCCCAGATCTCGTGATTGCTTACAGCATCATTTTCAAAACGTTTCAAAATATTCCTTTTAAGAAAAAAAATTGTAAAATGTTGCTAGGAATTTAAGTCAAATTCATTTATAAAGTTAGGTCCATTACCTTAAAAATCTTAAGACAATTTGAGGAAAATAATTTTCTTTATCAAATATTCCATGTCGTAAAGGGCAAATAACATTTGATTTAGAGTTTGAATCTCAATTAGATGATATAGTAGAGCCTCTATAATTTTAGGAAGTCTCTTAACCTCCTTGATTCTCAATTCCATCATCTCTAAAATGAAAAAATTAGATCAGGTGACCTTTGAGGTTTATCATAGCTTTAGATCACATAAATCTATACCTCTTCATGTGGATATTTTTAGACTCCCAGAGAGAGCAATGAAAGTTAAAAATATAAGTCTGACAAATCCATGTGATCACACTGAGGGGGATTTGCAGTGATCTCCAAAGAGTTCAATCAATTTAGACACACCAGTCTATTAATCTTCAATGTCCTTGTAAGGATCCAGTTTCATGAATCTCGAAACTAAAGTTCAAAGATGTTAAGCAACATGCCCAAATCAGCAAGTTTGAATGAAGCATTGGATTACTAATATTAAGCATTTTTGCTTTGTTAATTTAGTCAAAATGAAAAAAATATAGGCTCAATATAAATACCCACATTAACTACAAAGGGCATATGAAGAGAGTCATTATATACATTCCAAGAACTGGCAAATAGAAATATATAAAGAATAGTTCTCTCTCTCTCTCTCTCTCTCTCTCTCTCTCTCTCTCTCTCTCTCTCTGTTTCTCTCTCTCTCTCTCTCTCTCTCTCTCTCTCTCTCTGTTTCTCTCTCTCTCTCTCTCTCTCTCTCTCTCTCTCTCATACATATTTTGTCTAGTGGTAGCCATCTTTAGGGCAAAGTGTAAGGAAGGAAGAAAAAAAAGGAAAAATTAATTTTATTATATATTCAAAAGGAATAGCAAGCTATCTATAATAGATTTGCAGCTTCATGTACAATCATTTTTTTTATTCTACTATGTTATGGAAATGCTAGTTTTATTTCTTAAGTTCAGAATAAAATTTGTATATTTTAAAAAGCATATAGGCTTTAATATATTCTAACAATTCTGGATGTTTAATGAACCCATCTAGTGTAATAATATAATGGCATTCCTATTTATTCCCAGGTCATAATTTCCCCATAGTCAAATATCTGTTATGTATATCAAAGTCAGCTCTTTTTTGATTTAAAGCATTTTAGCTGTAAAACAATATAATTATTCTTTTTCTATAGCAGTATACATATTTGATAAGTTCATTGAGCATAGTTACCATTTTTTTGCTTTTTGAAAAACATATCCCCAATACTTAACACAAAGCCTAGCACATAGTAGGAATTTAATTTTTATTCATTGAAAAATTGATTGTTTTAAGGCCTACAAGCATGCCAACTTGCTTACCTTTCTCTGAGTAAGTACTATATTGTCAATGCCCCTTCTTAAATTTTCTGGATTTTAATTATTTTTTAGGTGTAAATTAAAAGAGGTAGTTTTACATTATCATCAATTTAAAAATTCACAAATGTTTAAGCCTCCATGCCAAAGAGTTTTTGTTTATGTGTTATACCTGTCCATGTTTTTCATATTCAAAATTATAACATCTTCATGTTATTATGAAAATACTTTTTTTATCTCATTGATCCTCTGAAAGGCTCCTTGGACCAAACTTTGAGAAGAAATTATTCAAATATCTCATTATTCTAAATTTAAAACAGAGGGAAATACATGTATTCTTTTAGAAAGTGAAAAATGTCAAAAATTACAGAGTCCAGGGTATTTAACAGAAATACAGGAACATGACAAGGATTTAGGATTTTATCAAAGTAGAGGAAATGCTCTATGCAATCCTCTCCTACAATGCAGATCAAAACATCTCTATGACTAAATTAAGTCATAGAGAGTTATCCTGGATACAAAGATGTAAAATGATAGAGTTGAGACTTGTATTTATGTCTTCCTCATTCTAAATTCATCACTCTATCTGCTACATATTGCTGATGTTTAATAGAAATGTATAAAAAGTATAATAAATGGAAAAAGTATAATAATAAAAGTATAATAAATAAAAATATAATAAAGTTTGTAAATTTCTGAAATGATATACTTAGCTGGCAGAGTATAGAGTCAAGAAGACCTGATTTCAAATACAATCTCAAGCACGTCCTAGCTGTATGACCCTGAATATATCATTTAACTTTTGTTCACCTCACTTTTCTCATCTCTAAACTGGTGGTAATAATAGTGCCAACTTCCCAAGGTTTTTGTGAGGATCAAATGAGATAATATTTGTGAAATATTGAGCATAGTGACTGGCATGTAATAAGCAATATATAAATGTTAGATAATATGTAAGTATGAATGTATTTATATAAGGATATAGATAAATACTGAAACATAGATATCACTGAATCTTGTACTTCTCATGCCTGAAATCTTTTTTTTTTTTTTTTTAAATCAGGTAACATATCTATTATTTCTCTTACTGGAAATGATAGTTAAATATTTGTATTATTTTGAAACATCATTTTAAATACTAAAAAAATGCAACAGCATAATTCTGCTCCAGAGCAGATAGCTATTAAGCCCACTAAAAAGGCTCCTTCTCTAACCATATATAATAGTATTATCTGAAAATAATTTCTATCCGATTAAAATTTGGGAAATGTTGTTTGATAGTGACCCTTTGCAGTCAGTCACAGAGAGGTCAGGGGTTGTGCTATCACTTATTAAAAAAAGAAATCTAACCTTTTACACAAAGAAAAAGGGAGGAAAAGATGTTTACAAATTGTTTTAATTTCATAGACTGAATGATCATAAATGAATCCATTTTGCTCCAATAACTGTGCTGCATGCAAGGAGAAAAGAAGCTTCAGATATTGACATTTATGAATTCTATTTTCTCTTGAAACCCTGGACTTTGCTATCATAATTCAGCTGCTTTCTCATCCTAAAGTTTCTCTCAATACCTGGGACATTTTCACCCTAGAATGTCCACTTTTCATGCTGTGCCCCTATCCACATTAGTGGGTTCCTTCCAGAGTCTTCCTTTGGGGAAAATTCCCAGATAAAACATGTTGAATTTCCTTTCTCTGTGTGAATCTGATTTTCATGATTCATCACCATGCCTTTAGTCAAGTGCCTTTGACTTTCTGTCTTCTTTTTATCTCTATTTTATATTTTGTCTCTTCCTCCATTAACATGTAAATTCCTCTATGGTAAGGACTATCTTTTTGCTTGTATTTGTGTGCTCAGTACTTAACAGATTGCTTGGCATGTAGAAAATGCTTCAGTTAATTAATAATGGACATGTATTATTGCCTGACTATTTAACTTTACAGCACCGCATCTCAGATAGTGATATATGTATTTTGTTTTATTTTTCCATGAGGCTTATAAGTTGTCTTAATGTACAAAATATTTATACTTAACAATAATGGTGAGTAGAATTATGAACATACTTAAAATCCAAACAGATTGCATATATGTGTCATTAATATAGAGCATGATAATATTATCTGATTATATATATATATATATATATATATATATATATATATATATATATATATAACTTGATAACAGTTTTATCATTAAGAAACCTAAGGAATCATCTATTTCCATTTTTTTAAATTGATAATGAAGTTGAAACAAAAGCAGGAAAAATAACTATTCAAAGTCATGAAGATAATAAGTAGCAGAGCCAGTATTCAAAGCCAAAAACCTCTAACTGAATCCAGTGCTTTGTAAGATTAACTTGGCTCTCTAGGTGTGAGGAATGATATAATAATGTACACAGCAATATGTCTCCTTATCTCTAACATGTAGAGCTTATGGCCAATCAGATGAGTAACTAAACTCATCTGTATCAATATATAACAGCCTGTTCTTCTGAAATAGGTAGAGTAATCTCAATTCTGTGGATTTTTCTATTGCACAACCACTGTTTGGTTCATGCTAGTGCCTTGACCTGTATTGATTTGACCTAATAATTTTATTCCCTTTGGAAGAAGATAGAAATGGATAATCAATGTGCATAATGACTATAATAATGTAATTGAAACATAAAAGGCAGCCAAACTCATGTTAATTGTAATAACCATCTTAGTTCTAAATAACAGCTAAAAAAAGGTAATAAAACATTCAGGAAAGTAAAGAATCAGGAGTGCAGAATGGTGCACACACCCAGATATAGCCATTTGAATGGTTGCTTTTGCCTATTTTTTTTTTTTCTTTTTATAAAAGAAAACTCAATGGTGAGACTTGGTAACATACCTTTTTGACTCATAAGCAGAACAAGTGCTTTAAGTTCCATCTTATTTTTATTGTCTATTCTTCCTTCTTCTCTGATTTCAAATGTTTATTCTTAGATCACTTATAAGATTGTAGATTAAGAGCTGAAAGGGACTCTTACCAACTCAGCCACCATAAGATTATACTTTTAAAAATATATATATTTATTTATTTAAAACTAAATACAAAATAAGAAAAAAAGCAAAGTAGAAAAAGAACAACCAAAAAAAAATGGAACATAATAATAATAAAAAGTATTGTCATATGTCTAGTAGATCAGGAAGAATTCAAAATATGTAACAATGAATTTACATTTCAAGAAAGCATACATATTAATGAAAGATATATTGAGAATTGTCCACTTTTCTTTGCTTCCTTATAGATTATTATTTTGTTCTCTGCTATGTATTTTTTACTTTTTTTTTCCCCTTTTACCCCTCCATTTCCTCTAAGCAGGGGGAAGTATATTAAGTCTGGAAAATTAAATATACACTTAAGCATAGAGATATACATATATGTATGCATACATATACATATATTCACAATATACATATGTCTATATACACAGGTGCATGAATGTATATAAACACACACATATATACATTTACATATATGTAAACATGCATCTAAAACAATGCTTATATGGCAGACATATAATGTAGATTTCTCTCTTGATTTGACTTTGTCTAAGATCAATGATTATTGTTCTAATCAATTCTACTTATGATCCTTGTTATTATATTTATGTATGTCTCTTATTTCCTATTCATGCTAACCCTTTTACTTTAGTTCTACTCCTTAACTTGCCTTGCTATTGCTTAACCTCCCCCATTCATGGATTCCTCCCTTATTCTCTCCTCACTTTCCCTCCTTCTTTTTCCTATTATCTTTCATTTACATACTGTATTTCACTTCTATTAATCTAAAAACTCTTCTGTATTCAACCTTATACTATGCCATCCTTTCCCTTTCTCTTTATCTCTTTTGCATTGATTAGTATACCTTTTTCCACTGCTATAAATGTACAAACCCTTCTCTACTCCACCTATTTAATAGGTAACTTGCCTGTCTGGGGGTGTTATTGTCAAAGGAATGTTTCCTCATTGAAGGGAATTCCCTATAGGATTCCCATTCTTTTGTCTAGGAAGGGAAAGTAAAGAAATTGGTTACTGGGGAACCACTGTAGGACATACATAGGGGTCCCTCATGAGGTTGCCACTATTGACAGGAAGTCAACAGAC
This sequence comes from Sminthopsis crassicaudata, assembly GCF_048593235.1. Classification (NCBI taxonomy): domain Eukaryota; kingdom Metazoa; phylum Chordata; class Mammalia; order Dasyuromorphia; family Dasyuridae; genus Sminthopsis; species Sminthopsis crassicaudata. The sequence continues at coordinate 493,133,004 of NC_133617.1, read as the reverse complement.
GAACTAATGGTTAAAACATTTGAAATCTTTTTGGAGGCTGAGAAGGCAATACATTGTCACACATAGAGTACACACTTTATAGAGAAATATTCTTAAACTGAGCATATAAAGATCCTTGGGAAGACATGAAAGAACTGAAAAGAACATTCCAGAAGTTATTTCACTTCAGAACAAGTTTAATCTATGTTGTATGGTGACTTTCATAGATAATTTAGGAAGTTCTACATACATACTTATTCTTAATAATTGCCTATCCAAAGACCTGAAAGCTATCACCAGAATTTAATCCCTTTAATTGATGGCATTGATCCCCTTAAGAATGCAAACATTCTGGGGAAGGGCAAGCCTAAAGATTTTATTGACTATTCTATATGTTAGTATGTATTAAGGATCTAAGAGGAAGTTTTCAATGGATATGGATAAGGTAGAATAAAATTTTGAGGGAAAGGGGTAATAATGAGGTATGGGGAAACAGAGAGAGTTTATGGGCTAGCAATTAAGGAAGAGCATTGGGTTTGTAATAGAATCCCAGCTCAGCTAGCTGGGTGACCAGGTGTTCACTAGGGAACGAATAACTCAGGGCATCAGTCAGGGCATTATGTGAGTGGGTATAATAAAGGCTTTTAAGGTTACATGTGGCTGTTCTTGAGCATGCTACTGGTTATTAAACTATAGATTCAAGAGATCTTGGCCAGAGACCTTTGAAGGCCTCAGAGGAGGTGAGCCGGGTAGAGTTCACATTGCAAAGGTACTCTGTTGGGCCTAGGACAGACTGGTAATGGTAACTGCCAGGAAGGCACATTACAAATGGCCATGAAGTTCTCTAGGCTTTTTTTTTTTTTTTTTTTTTTTTTTTAATTCAGTTTCCTCATTTGCGTGAAGAAGCTGGAGTAGATCCCTAAATTTATTTTCAGTTCTAAACTTAACAAGCTTTGCCTCCTTCACAGTTTTGCTTAAACCCCATCCTACTCTAAGAGAGGAGCCCAAAGATGATACTAGAATTGGAAATGTGGTTTAATGGAAAGAACTTTGACTTTAGAATTGCAAATGCTAAGATTCATTCCTACCTCAGTCTTAAATTACCTTTGAGATTCTGAAAAAGTCATAGGAATATTTTTTTCTTAGTTTCCTTTTCTGTAAAACATGGAGCTTGAGTTGCATGGCCTTTAAGGACACTTCCAGCTCTAAATCTATGTCCTATAATTAGAACATAGTGGAGAGAAAGCAATGGTATGGCTTGGCTTCCAAGTAGATGATCTCTCCTGGCAGAAGGCCTTCATAGTCTTGGCACTACCTCATCTTTACAATGTTTATAGTAGCCAAGGTGATCAGTCTTTATTCCAAGTGTCATCTGTGAATATAAAAGCCTCTGTACACTTTCCCTTGTCACCTCTATGCCCTATGCCAAGCATCTTTTCTTAGTCATTAAATAGCAATGAAACAACAGAAAAAGAAAGAAAAAAACAAGCTGTCTGAATGGTATTACAAAGATGCAGAGATTAACATAACCCCAATGGTATACTCATACACTGTGTGTTGACAGGACAAAATATTTTATTGTTTTTTCTATGTGATGATCTAATTGTGATTTCTGAAACTCATTGGTAGTATCCAATAGAGATGGAATTGCTTCCTCTTATCCCATGGATAGCCATCTTTGATAAAATGCTGAATATGGTATTATGGATGGAATACCACAGAGGAGAAATGGTGATTATGGTCTTATTCATCCAGACTACAGTACAGTAAATTAAAGCTCAGTGAGTGCTAATAGTCTCTCTCTGCCAGGACTTGGCACTGGACAGTCAGACAAGAAAGCAGGAAGCTGCATATAAGAGCCAAAGGAATACAACAGGGAAAGAAGGGAGCTTGGGAGAGAGGAGGGTGAAATGGGTTGGTAAATAAGAGGGGAAAATAGGAAAAAGCACTGAAGAAATACAAGACTTGGATTGAGGAATAAAAAACTTCAAAAGAGAATAGAAGAAAAATACAAATTATAAAAGAAGACTAATGACATTTAAATTGACTTGCTTGGAAAATTTCATATCATACTTGCTACTATATAACTCCCAAAAAAACTTCCAAAAAGACAATATTAATAATAATAATTGGCAAATATATGGCAAGACACAGAACAGATCATAATAACATCCCAGAAAAAAGAGGAACATTGGTCTGGCTGTTATGATCTGTTCTGTGTCTTGCTATATATTTGTCAATTATTATTATTAATATTATCTTACTTATTATTGCTTAGCATAATTTATTCCTTGGAAGGGGAAGGGAATCTAGATGAAAAATTAAAAATTAGGGAGTTTCATATGTTAAAATGAAAAGTATCAGGTCAATTCCAAATGATATAGAATTTCTTTCCTCGAGAAATTTATTATCTAGTTGTCATAATGAATAACCTGGATCCCTGACCCCAGATCTCTCTAATTAGGTCATTTCCTCCCTCCATATTAAGCCCTGAGACCAAGATGGTTCCCAAGCTAAGAAAATGAAAATACTCATATACATGTACCTCAGGCAGCTCAACAGTAGATGAGCCTTATTCTGGATACTTCTTTATTTTTGTTATTAAGATATAGAGAATGAGTTTCTGCACTGCCCATTATGAAAAAACAAACAAAAAGAACTATTCCTCTATTTCATCCCACCTTATTCTCACATGCAAATATTCTTTCATTTGCAGTACCTAAATCCTGCTATTGTTTCACCTAACTCAAAGCTACTGCCATTCCTAAAACCATCCTTCTCAAGTACCAATCCTCTTCCCCCTTTTTCTCTACCTCTCCCCCTCCTTCTTTTTCCTTGCCTCCTCTCTCTCTCCTTTCCTTCCTCCCCACTCCCTTTCTGTCTCTGTCTCTGTCTCTTTCTCTCTCTCTGACTGTCTCCCTCTCTCTGTATCTCTATTTCTCTTTCTCTGTGTCTGTCTGTGTCTGTGTCTCTCTCTCTGTCTCTGTCTCTCTCTCTCTCAGTCTCTATCCATCTGTCTATCTCTCTGTGTGTCTCTGTCCTTGTCTCTGTCTCTGATTCTGTTTCTCTCTGTGTCTCTCTCTCTTGTCTCAGTCTCTCTATCTCTGCCTCTCTCTCGATAGTCTGGTGAAACCAATCAACATCTTAACTAAGTAATGTTGTTGTCTTAATTCAATCTTAATTCATAATTGAAATAAATATTAAATTTCAAATGAAAATGTAATTTTTCCCCCTCAAAGTACATCTCCTCCCCAAATTTAGCCCCCAAACCCAAGGAGATTCAAAGATCCCAGATTAAGAATCCATTTCTTACAGTGACTGGTTTCCTTTTTTTGAAACATAACAAAACAATGCTATTGAGATTAGAGATTTTTTCATTTTTGTCTTCATATCTTCATTTCATACCACAGGAGCTGGCACAAAATAATTACTTAATGAAAACTTGTTGAATTGAAATTATTTTAATTGAAACCTTATAGGTGAGTTGCCTCCTCCCCCATCATTGTCTTCTGTCACTGACCAACTTTTTATTAGAAACTCTACCCACTGCCTGCTTCCTAAATTCACTTGCACTGTAGTTTGTCCTCTTGCCTTCCTGCCAGCCTTCCCATCAAATTCCTTCCTGATTAATTTGCTATTATATTTTTCTTACTCTAACTACTGACCTGGCCAAATCTCTACTTCCTATTGAAATATTTTCCTGTGATTCACCCATCTATGAGAATTTTTGCCTCTATCCAGGAAAATGGTCTGGTACTTGGATACCATTTCTGGTTTGGCCCTTCCCATAACAGCCAAATATTTCATAAGAGATTAGAATATGCTGATATATGATTAATATGATTAATGATAATATGACTAATAACTCGCTTTCCAAGATAAGAATGTACATCCAATTTTTTTAGTTTAATCTGCATTATTAACATTTTCTCTATCACTTGTCTTAAAAACAAACAAAAATCACCAAAATAAACATCAAGCTCTGAAGATGCCAGATTCCAGACTCCATCTTTGACCAGTCACATGGCCCTCCTACATCCTTCACTATTCCACTAAGAACAAGGACTCAGACTAATCCCAAGATCCTCCAGAGAGCTAGTTTCCCCAGATAGTTCCAGTGTCCAAATCCATACTTGCTTCTTAATAAAAATAGATTTCCTTTCTTAGACTGTGTGGAGCCTGTTCCATGAAATTATCATGACAGATGCAGATGTAAAAAGTAAAAGGCTGACAAATGCAAGGGACCATAGTATTCCACAAGTTTACTGAAAAATTTACAATCAGCTCTCACAAGTCAGTTCAAACTGGCTCCTCTTGAGCATCCACATTCACAACTTAGAAAAATAAAACATAAACTCATAAAAGTAAAACAATGATGTAAAACAATATATGATTGTTAAATGAGGAATATAAATGGGACATACAACTGAAATTAATGGAGGAGTTGTTTTTTGGAAAAAGTTGTCCTTGGAAGATAAGTGGAGTTGGATAAGGAAAGGTGGAAACGTTCTAGGAAGTGAGATGGAAGTTTTATTTATTTATTTATTTATTTTTATTTTTGCCATATTGGTGAAAACTTCATTTTTACATGATTTACCATGACTTTTTACATATTCTATATTTCCAATGCTTTTAATTTAGCAATGTGTGTATTTATATCCCACTCTTTAAGCAACTAGTCATAAATCCAAAAATTATGTGGTATAGTGGTAAAAACACTGGACTCAGACAAAGGTGACAAGAATTCAAGTATTACATTTTATATGAAAATGCCATATAATGGACCTATATGAATACTTCATAATCACCCCTAAAATTTGCATTACCCTTTAGGCTTATTCTTTATGAATATTTTTTGAAATCTTAGAAATGAAGAATCTGAATCTAGGAGATATAAAATGAGTTGTTCAAGTCTACCCACACTGTAAACAGTAGATTATAGCTTTATATTCCAATTCATGTTTTCTTTCTTCTTTATTATATAACCTCTCTGTTCTCCAGTTTTCTCATCTGTAAAATGGAAGTGCTCTCTATACTTTCACCATATATTTGATAAAATAATTGTGAAGAAAATACTTTTAAAATCACACAATATATAAATATGAGTTTTCATGTAGTGCTCATTCTAAGTAGTTTTATAGAAATCTAGCAACAAAGCAATTTAACCTATATTGTTTCATTTACTTGTTACCATGAGATAGAAAGTCAACTGTTATTATATTACAACAGAGATTTATATGAAGGAACTGAGGATCAAAGATGTTGATACAACTGAAGACCACAATGAAAGTCAAGCAAGGTTCAAAATTCAGCTATTCTGACTTTTTAAAAAAGGATTTTCTGATGTGTTTTTAAATGTTTATTTTAATGTAAGACTATTTTTTTTAGAATCACAGTGAGGAAGAACTTAGAAAATTGCACTTTTAATGAGGAGAACCTGAAGGTAAAATTTATGACTAAGGGATAGAGATAAATTTTCCCCAGAAAGAATATAACAATAAAGTTTTAAAGTGCATTGTCCACCTCAACTACAGCAGTTAAGAAATTAGAGCAGTTGAAGTTTAAGCAGATCTTTTCTTATAAGAGTTACTCTTAATATTCTCCAACAAAAAATAAAGGAAAAAAGAATATTGATAGCCTTTCTATTCTAGAAGAAAAAAAATGGAATGAAATATAGACTCAGAAGGTAAGCTTGTGGAATACTGTGGTCCCATACATTGGTCATCCTTTTACCTTTTACATCTGCATCTATCTTGATAATTTCATGGGTCTCTCAGCAACAGGCTCCCACACAGTCTAAGAAGGGAAATTTATTTTTTATTGAGAAGAAAGTATGGATTTGAACACTGGAACTATCTGGGGTTCCTTTTGTTATATCTGGATTAGTTCTCTGGAGGACCTGGGGATTAGCCCAAGTCCTTGTTCTTAGTGGAGTAGTGAAGGAGGCAGGAAAACCATGTGACTGGTCAAAGATAGAGCCTGGAATCTGGCATCTTCTCTTGTGTCTGTGGCCAGATTCCAGGCTCTATCTTTGACCAGTCGCATGGTTTTCCTGCCTCCTTCACTACTTAACTATAAGTATTTAAGTATACCTTTTCAGAGTTCTGGCCCTCTACATCCTCTATTTTTATTTTTTTTTCTGAGGCAATTGGACTTGCCTAAGGTCACACAGTTAGGAAGTGTTAAATGTCTGAGACCAGATTTGAACACAGGTCCTTCTGACTTCAGGGCTGGTGCTCTATTCACAGGGCCACCTAGATGCCCCTGGGGTTCCTTGTGAAAATTATCACAAAGTCTTATATTGTCCAAAATAAAGAGGCATGCAAATTAGCACATGTCCACAACTCTAGGGGCTGCAGGAATCAGACTATATCTAAAACAAGATTGATAGTAGTTAAGTAAGAATTTTATCTTTTAAAGTAGAAAGTCACTCCATTGTCAATCTAATGGGATGGCTTGGGCTTTCAGAGTCTATAGTCAACAGAGAACATGTATTCTAGTAGATTTAACCATAGTGGGAAAGGCTTTTGATGTTGGCCAGAAATGGATTGTGTATATTTCTATTGTTCAAGGAGTGCTGTGGATAAGTGTGGAGACACTCATCAATATATGTCTTTTTTCCCTTACTACAATATCTCATGAAAAGCAGTATAATATCATGATAGAAGGTTCTCTTTACAATTAGAAGAACGTGGATTCAAGTTCTGCTCTGACAGATACTTTCTGGACAACAATATCTTGATGTTCCAAGAACTTCTATAATATCATAAATCTTAGGAAACATAATCACTTACATTCCTTATACTACAAAAGTAGGTGGTCTAGACAAAGTAATAAAACCAAATAAAACCTGGTAAAAAACATTCATAATCAATAATCCCCAAGCTTTGAACCAAGGACCCTTCAAGGAATTTGTGACCTCTTTTTAGGCATGCAAGAAAGAAAGCTAGAAAAAATAATAAATGAAAATTTCAGTTAAATACCAAATTAAAAATTCTTAAAATCAAAGAAGATACTAATAAAATTGAAAATAAGAAAACAATTGAACAACAATAATATTAAGAGCTTGTTTTAGGGACACTGATACATTGTTGGTGGAACTTTGAATATATCCAGCCATTCTGGAGAACAATTTTGAACTATGCTCAAAAAGTTATCAAACTGTGCACACCCTTTGAACCAGCAGTGTTGCTACTGGGTTTGTATCCCAAAGAGATCTTAAAGAAGGGAAAGGGACCTGTATGTGCAAGAATGTTTGTGGTGGCCAGAAACTGGAAACTATGTGGATGCCCATCAATTGGAGATTGACTGAATAAATTGAGGCATATGAATATTATGGAATATTATTGTTCTGTAAGAAATGACAAACAGGATGATTTCAGAAAGGCCTGGAGAGACTTACATGAACTGATGCTGAGTGAAATGAGCAGGACCAGGAAATCATTGTATACTTCAACAACAATAAAAAGCAGAAATCTTAATAACTATTTAGAAATGACTAAAAAATAGAGAGGTAAATCTGTGAAATAGATTAGGTGCATACAACATAGCAAAAACTGATTATAACAAACTAGTGTTTGATCAAATCCAAAGACCTCAACTTCTGAGATAAGAACTCACTATTTGACAAATACTCCAAATAAATGAAAAATAATATGGTAGAAACTAGGGATAGACCAACATCACACACCTTCTACCAAGATAAAATCAAAATGGGTACATGATTTAAACATAGACGGTAATATAAACAAATTAAATGAATAAAGAATAATTTAGTTGTTACAGCTTTGAAGAAGGGAAGAATTTATGAACAAGAAATAGAGAATATTAATGAATTTTTTTAAATTTTCTATCTCATTCTGTTTACAGGTTTATTTCTGCTGCCTTCTGACAACCAAATTAAATAAAGGAGAGGCAACTTTCACTAGACCATCCCCTCAAGTTATAATCTCATATGCTCTTCTTGCTTCCTCAAGAAAACTAAGAAAAAAAGCCATTTATATACCTGATATACTTTCTTTCTTTCTTTTTTTTTATTGGCCATAGTATGACCATAGTAATTTTTTTTGTAATTATAACATTTTTTGACAGTACATATGCAAAGGTAATTTTTTACAACATTATCCCTTGTACTCCTTTCTGTTCTGAATTTTTCCCCTCCTTCCCTCCACCCCCTCCCCTAGATGGCAGTCATTCCCATACATATTAAATATGTTATAGTATATCTTAGGTACAATATGAATATATGCCGAACCGAATTTTGTTGTTGTTGTTGTTGTTGCAAAGGAAGAATTGGATTCAGAAGGTAAAAATAACCTGGGGAGAAAAACAAAAAAATGCTAACAATTTACACTCATTCCCCAGTGTTCCTTCTCAGGGTGTAGATGATTCTGTCCACCATTGATCAATTGGAATTGGATTAGTTCTTCTCTATTTTGAAGATATCCACTTCCATCAGAAAACATCCTCATCTAGTATTGTTGTTGAAGTGTATAATGATCTCCTAGTTCTGCTCATTTCATTCAGCATCAGTTGATGTAAGTCTCTTCAAGCCTCTCTGTACTCATCCTGTTGGTCATTTCTTACAGAAAAATAATATTCCATAACATTCATATACAATAATTTACCCAACCATTCTCCAATTGATGGGCATCCATTCATTTTCCAATTTCTAGCCACTACAAAAAGGGTTGCCACAAACATTTTGGCATATACAGGGCCCTTTCCCTTCTTTAGTACTTCCTTGGGATATAAGCCCAATAGTAGCACTGCTGGATCAAAGGGAATGCACAGTTTGATAACTTTTTGGGCATAATTCCAGATTGCTCTCCACAATGGTTGGATTCTTTCACAACTCCAACAACAATGCATCAGTTTCCCAGTTTTCCCACATCCCCTCCAACATTCATCATTATTTGTTCCTGTTATCTTAGCCAATCTGACAAGTGTGTAGTGGTATCTCAGAATTGTCTTAATTTGTATTTCTCTGATCAATAGTGATTTGGAACACTTTCATATGAGTGAAAATAGTTTCAATTTCATCATCTTAAAATTGTCTGTTCATATACTTTGACCATTTATCAATTGGAGAATGGCTTGATTTCTTATAAATAGGAGTAAATTCTCTGTATATTTTGGAGATGAGGCCTTTATCAGAACCTTTAACTGTAAAAATGTTTTCCCAATTTGTTACATCCCTTCTAATCTTGTTTGCATTAGTTTTGTTTGTACAAAAGCTTCTTAATTTGATGTAATCAAAATTTTCTATTTTGTGATCAATAATGATCTCTAGTTCTCCTTTGGTCACAAATTCCTTCCTCCTCCACAAGTCTGAGAGGTAAACTATCCTATGTTCCTCTAACTTATTTATGATCTTGTTCTTTATGCCTAAATCATGGACCCATTTTGATCTTATATTAGTATGTGGTGTTAAATGTGGGTCCATGCCTAGTTTCTGCCATACTAATTTCAGTTTTCCCAGCAGGTTTTGTCAAATAATGTATTCTTATCCCAAAAGTTGGGATCTTTGGGTTTGTCAAACACGAGATTGCTATTTTTATTCACTATCTTGCCCTGTGAACCTACCCTATTTCACTGATCCATTAGTCTATTTCTTGGCCAATACCAAATGGTTTTGGTGACTGCTGCTTTATAATATAGTTCTAGATCAGGTACAGCTAGGCCACCTACATTTGATGTTTTTTTCATTACTTCTCTTGAAATTCTTGATCTTTTGTTCTTCCATATGAACTTTGTTGTTCTTTTTTCTAGGTCATTAAAATAGTTTCTTGGGAGTCTGATTGGTATAGCACTAAATAAATAGATTACTTTGGGGAATATCGTCATCTTGATTATATTCGCTCGGCCTATCCAAGAGCACTCAATGTCTTTCCAATTATTTAAATCTGACTTTATTTTTGTGGCAAGTGTTTTGTAATTTTGCAATTTTATCAAATGCTTTTTCTGCATCTATTGAGATGATCATATGGTTTTTATTCATCTGGTTATTGATATAGTCCATTATACTAATGGTTTTCCTAATATTGAACCAGCCCTGCATTACTGGTATAAATCCCACTTGGTCATAGTGTATTATCCTGGGGATGATTTTCTGTAGTCTTTTTGCTAATGTCTTGCCCAGATTAACAGAGGAAGAAGTAAGTAGTCTAAATAGTCCCATCTCATAAAAAGAAATAGACCAAACTATTAACCAACTTTCTAAGTCTTTTTGCTAATATCTTATTAAAGATTTTAGCATCAATATTCATTAGGGAGATTGGTCTATAATTTTCTTTTTCTGTTTTCAGCCTACCAGGTTTAGGTATCAATACCATGTCTGTGTCATAAAAGGAATTTGGTAGAACTCCTTCAATCCCTACTTTTTAAATAGTTTATATAGCATTGGAGTTAGTTGTTCTTTAAATGTTTGGTAGAATTCACATGTAAATCCATCTGGTCCTGGAAATTTTTTCTTAGGGAGTTGATTAATAGCTTGTTCTATTTCTTTTTCTGAAATGGGACTATTTAGACTATTTACTTCTTCCTCTGTTAATCTGGGAAAGCTATATTTTTGAAGGCATTCTTCCATTTCATTTAAGTTATCGAATTTATTGGCATAAAGTCGGGCAAAGTAGCTCCTAACTATTGTTCTAATTTCCTCTTCATTAGTGGTAAGTTCTCCCTTTTCATTTTTAAGACTATCAATTTGTTTTTCCTCTTTCCTTTTTTAAATCAGATTTACTAAGGGTTTGTCTATTTTGTTGGTTTTTTCATAGAACCAACTCTTAGTTTTATTAATTAATTCAATAGTGTTTTTTTTGTTTTTTTTTTTTTGTTTGTTTTTTTGTTTGTTTGTTTTGCTTTTTTTACTTTCAATTTTCTTAATCTCACCTTTTATTTTTAGAATTTCAAGTTTTGTGTTTGTCTGGGGGGTTTTAATTTGTTCCTTTTCTAGCATTTTTAGTTGTAAGCCCAATTTGTTCACCTTCTCTTTTTCTATTTTATGCAAGTTGGCTTCTAGAGATATAAAACTTCTCCTTATTACTGCTTTGGCTGTATCCCATACATTTTGATATGATGTCTCATTATTGTCATTTTCTTGGGTGAAGTTATTAATTATGTCTATGATTTGCTGTTTCACCAAATCATTCTTTCATATGAGATTATTTAATTTCCCATTATTTTTTGCTCTATTTTCCCCTGGCTTTTTATTGAATATAATTTTCATTGCATTGTGATCTAAAAAGGATGCATTTACTATTTCTGCCTTCCTGCATTTTATTTTGAGATTTTTATGTCCTAGTATATGATCAATTTTTGTATAGGTTCCATGAACTGCTGAAAAGAAAGTGTACTCCTTTCTGTCTCCATTTAGCTTTCACCAAAGATCCATCATATCAAACTTTTCTAGTATTCTATTTACCTTTTTGACTTCTTTCTTATTTATTTTGTGCTTTGATTTATCTAATTCTGAGAGTGCAAGGTTAAGATCTCCCACTATTATAGTTTTGCTGTCTATTTCTTCTTGCAGCTCTGTTCATTTCTCTTTTAATAATTTAGATGCTACACCACTTGGTGTGTATATGTTTAATATTGATACTGCTCCATTATCTATGCTACCTTTTAGCAGGATGTAATGCCCTTCCTTATCTCTTTTAATCAGATCAATTTTTGTTTTTGCTTGATCTGAGATGAGGATGGCTACCCCTGCTTTTTTGGCTTCACCTGAAGCATAGTAGATTCTGCTCCACCCTTTTATTTTTATTCTGAATATATTACCCTGTTTCAGGTATGTTTCCTGTAAACAACATATAGTAGGATTCTGGCTTTTCATCCAGTCTGCTAACTGCTTCCTCTTTATGAGGCAGTTTGCCCTATTCACATTTATGGTAAGAATGACTAATTCTATATTGCTTGCCATCCTGTTAACCCCTTCTTATGCTTTTCTCCTTTCCTTCCCTTTTACCTACCTCCCCAGTATTAAACTTGTGAGCACCACTTGCTTTTCATAGCCCTCCCTTTTTAATATCCCTCCCCCACCTTAAAGTTCCTCCCCCTTTTTTTACTCCTTTTCCTCACAATTTCTGTATTCCCTTCCCCTTAGGTTACTCCTTCCCACCCACTTTTCAATGAAGTGGAAGAAGTTTCACCATAAATCGAATATGTCAATTGATACACACTATGTGTATCCCCCTCCTTTCTTTCTCTCAGATGTAATAGGTTACCTTTAGTACCACCACTTTACCCTTTTTTATGATATAATTTCCTTTACAACTCTGGTTTCTAGGACAAATTATATATGTGTTCTTTACATATCTTTATGGCAGAAATCTCAAGATTTATTTTTACCTTTTTAGAAATCTCTTTAGTTCTGTACTCAAAGATCAAACATTTTGTGTAGATTCGTTTTTTTCATAGAGAATAGATGGAATTCATTTATTTTGTTAAATGTCCATCTTCTTCCCTGCAAAAGGATGCTCATTTTTGTTGGGTAAGTTATTCCTAGCTGCATACCAAGTTCCTTAGCCTTTCAGAACATCATATTCCAGGCCCTTCGTTCCTTTAATGTGGACACTGCTGGATCCTGGGTTATCCTTATTGTGGCTCCTCCATATCTGACTTTCTTTTTTCTAGCAGCTTCCAATATTTTTTCCTTCATCTGATGGTTCTTGAACTTGGCCACTATATTTCTTGGCGTTTTGATTTTAGGGTCCCTTTCAGTAGGTGATCGATGAATTTTTTTCAATGTTTATTTTACCCTCTGTTTCTAAAACATCTGGGCAGTTCTCTTTGATAATTTCCTGGAAACTAGTGTCCAGGCTCTTTTTTTCCTCCCATTTTTCAGGGAGTCCGATTATTCTCAAATTGTGTCTCCTGGATCTGTTTTCCAGGTCTGTTGTCTTTCCAGTAAGGTACTTGACATTCTTTTCAATTGTTTCATTTTTCTGGTTTTGCTTGACTACTTCTTGATTTCTCCTTGAGTCATTCATTTCTACTTGTTCCAGTCTAGTTTTCAATGATGTATTTTCTTCACTCATTTTTTTTATATCTTTTTGTAATTGTCAATTGAGTTTTTAAGTGAATTTTTTTCTTCTATGGAATTTTTTTTCCATTTCATCCATTTTATTTTTTAGAGAGCTGTTTTCTTTTTCCAACTCACTCATTTTATTTCTCAATGATTTGTTTTATTTACCCACTCTGTCTTTAAATGCCTGGGATGATTTCTCCAGACTCTTTTGTCAAGCTTCCCTTTCCTTTTTCCCATTTCTAGTCTAGCCCTTTTGTGAGAGCCTTTTTGATTTCTTCTATGAGATTTTTGTGTATTGAGGAGCAGCTCATATCCCCCTTAGGGGATTCCTCTGGAGAAAATCTGCTTTTAATCTCCTCAGGGTTTGAAGTCTGCTCTCTCTCCATACAGAAGCTGTCAATGGCCCTTTTAATTTTTTGTTCATTTTGTTTGAGTGGGACTCAAAGAAAACAAATTGACAAGAGAAACAATTGGCCTGTTTCTGGGCTGGGGGATGGGGCTGGATGGGGTTACCCAGCCTTCTCTACAGACTTTGGGAGACATCAGCAAGGCACTAGCAGGACAGCGATGGCTGAGCTGCTTCTGTGCTCTGAGGCTCTAAGAACAGGCTGAATCACTCTGTGTTGGGGTGGGTGTGGCTGGGTCCTGAGAGACTCTAGTTTCCCAGGGGTTTTATTCTTTACCTACGGTGTTTACACCTTCTCTGCTGATCCTGGCTTGCTGCCAAGATGGAATATCCACACTGGGGTAAAAGTCATTTCACAGAAATGGAACAGAATGCATCTCTCCCCCCCTCTGGTCTAAGCCATGTGAGCTGCCTGCCTTACTCTTGCTGCTTGCCCTCAGTCTGTGCCCCGTCTATTTGTCCAGCACAGACCTTTTCTGGTGAATTTCAAGGATTTCTTTTGTTGGTGATTATTTGTGGGTTTCTTTTCCGGTCAAGCATTAATTCTGAGGCTTGTTGTAAGTAAGTTCTGAGAGACAATGTGGAGCTCAAGCAGCTGTTTGCCTCCTCTCCACCATCTTGGCCAGAAGTCCAATGAATAATTTTTATTACATTAAATTTTAATTAAAATATTTGCACAAGGAAAGCCAATGTAACCTAGATTAAAAGGGAAACAGAAATATGGGAAATCATTTTTTACAGTCAATGTTTCTGATAAAGGCTTCATTCCTCAAGTATATAGAGAAGAGTCAAATCCATTAGAAGTTATTTATACCTTTATAAAAATTTCTCTAAATCGCTACTAATTAACATAATGCAAATTAAAACAACTTTGAGGTATTCCCTCACATCTCTCAGATTGGCTAATATAACAGAAAAGGAAAATGATGAATGCTTGAATTGTGGAAGATGAGATACTAATGCATTGTTTGTGAAGTTATGAACTGATCAAATCTTTTAGAGAGCTATTTGGAACTATGCCCAATGGATTATAAAATTATACACTTTGATCCAGCAATACTACTATGAGGTCTGTATCCCAAAGAGATCATAAAACAGGTAAAAGGATCTATATATACAAAAATATCCGTAGTGGCATTTTTGGGGTAGCAAAGAATTGAAAATTAAGAGAATGCCCATCAATTCCCCAAATGGCTGAACAAGTACTAGAGTACATGAATTTAATGAAATGGTATTGTGCTATAAAAATATTGAGCAGGCATATTTCAGAAAAATCTTGAAAGACATATAAACTGATGCTGGGTGAAGTGAGGAGAATAAAGAGAATATTGTACACAGTAAAAACAACAATGTGAATCAAATATTCTGGACTTACTCTCCTCAGCAATACACTGATCCAAGACAATTCCAAACTCACATGATGGAAAATGCTATCCACAACCAGGGAAAAAACTGTGGCATCTGAATGCAGGTTGAAGCATACTATTTTCACTTTTTTTGCTTTGTGTGCATGTGTGTGTATGTGTTTGTGTGTGTGAGAGAAAAAGAAACAGAGAAACAGAGACATAGACATACACACTTCCCTCTTGTTCTATGTCTCCTTTCATAATATGACTAATGTTGAAATATGTTTGCATGGTTGCATATGTATAACACATATCAGATTGCTTGCCATCTTTGAGAGTGAGCATGGAAGAAAGAAAAAAAATGAAGCACTAAATCTTTAAAAAAAAAAAAAAGAATGTTGAAAACTATCTTTACATTTAATTAGAAAAATAAAATAATCTACCAAAAATTATATAATATATATATATGTGTGTGTGTGTGTGTGTGTGTGTAGATCTTATTAGATGTTTTAAAAATATTTTATTGTTTGATTTAGACATTGTGTGTGTGTCCACATATGTATGTATGTATGTATATATGCACAAACAAAATAAAAATTGTTATTTTGGGGAGAAGGAACTGGTAGAGCTGATGGTAGGGACATTAGAAAACACTTAATGTAGAAGATTTTTTGATAAGAAAATGAGAAATTCTAAGGATAGGTGAAAAGAAAGTTCATTCCAGACTTGGAAACAGTATAAAAGCATGGAGATGGTTAGTTAGGTTAAATTGCAGACCAAAGAGAATATGGACTAAAAAACTAGGAGTCAATGTTGAATTCTAAGATATTTATAGGCAGCACAAACTGGCATTTCATAAAATCTGGTTAATAATCATGATTTTTAGAATGGAAAGAATTACTTCTCATGCTTAGAATGACAACTCTTTCTTTTATATATGAGGGATTCAAAGAGGTGAGCCCTAATTGTTCAGTCTAGATGTAAAGAAAATATTATATAGCCATTTACAGTATATATTCTATTGCATGGATCTCAATAAAATTCAACTAAGAAAAAAATCATTTTAATAACCCAGATGGAAAAAAAAGAAATGGGATATAGAAAAACTATTTCACTTATTTTTTTGGAAGGCGTACACATCAATTAACAGATTTAGAGTTTTTGGCTTGTTTTCACAAAATAATGTGATATGGAGGAGTATGTACATGAAGATAGAAAACTTCATAGTATCTGCTATTCTTTCTTTAAGATATCCAACTTCCGTTAGAAGGTAATGAGATGGAAAAATAGGAGAGGTTCCTTCTAACAATTATAGGAATCAGTTAATTAGCATAGAACATGAGCCTTAAGCTGCATTGCTCAAAAATCATTTATTTTAATGAAGCATCCATTGTTGATCAGAAACTATTTTACACACAAAAATTATAAAACATCTGAAAAATAAATCAAAGGCACTTTCTAAAAATGTAGCTTAGAATGTATATGTCACTTTAATCCAAAAGTTTTATTTCTCCCATTTAAAAAATAAGAATATAATTGTCACTTAACTACCTTTCGGAGGTACTGTAAGAATTAATTAATTGTAATGTGCTCAATCAGAATTAAAGAAGAATATGATAGTCATGCTTGAAATGGTATATAGGGCCTATTATATAAGTACTAGCCTATTTTGAGAGGTTGAAGAAACTAGATGGATTCAGGGGTCATTTTAAATTAGGCACTCCAGTAAGATGTGCACCATGGGAATGGTGAAGAAAGAGACAAAGATGTATCAATAGCCATTTTAATCAAACAGATTGATATTACATTTATTAAGTGCATACTATGTTATATATTGGTAATAGATATTGCTGCTGTTCAGTTTTGTCATGATGCCATTTGAGGTTTTCTTGTCAGAGTAACTAGAGTGGTTTGCCATTTCCTTTTCCACCTCATTTTACAGATGAGGAAACTGAGGCAAACATCTCAGTGTCACACAGCTAGTAAATGTCTCAGGCTAAATTTGAACTGGTGCTCTATAGACTGCTATACCTAAGACACTTAATGATGAATAGATCAGAATGTTTGATGAATAATTAATGGAAGAAAGTACTTATGTTTAGATATAGACATCTATCATCTTATGAATGTTAAAGGCATTATGTGCAATAATATAAGCCCTGGATTTACAGTTTGAATCCTGGCTCTGTAATCCTAAGGAAGTTAGTTCACATGTCTAGCTCTCAATTTCCTCATACATAGAATGAAGAGGGGCTGGAATAAATTGGATTCAACTCATCAAAAAATATTAAGAGCCTACTGTGTGAAAGAAACTAAAGTTACAAAGCAGGGAAAATCACATGTATGTGCTAGCTATTTGGCAGAATTAATGCAATTAAAACATGTTAGAAGACTTAAAGGTGACTCTATCCTCAGGGAACTGACATTATATTTGGCATGAGGAGGGAAGGAAAAAATCTTTAAGCTCCTTTTCAATTCTAAATGATAATAATTTAACACTAGATGTCAATAAGAATTTAATAGATGACAGTAAAGATGCAAGTACAGATAGATATCTAACTCTAGAGCAAATGTTTTATTATTATTATTATTATTATTATTATTATTATTATTATTATTATTATTATTATTGTTTTTGTGTATATTCGTTTCTCAGTCTGGTGAAGCCTATGAACCCTTTCTCAGAAAAAATTAATGTATAAAATATAATATATAGGATTATAAAGAAACCAATCAAATTGAAATACCATTAAGCAAAGTGTATTTTTTTTTTTAAGTGCACAGACCCCGACCTAGAGCTTTCTTTCTCAATTTTGCTTTGATTAGCATCATTTCATATTTCTGGGCATGTGTAGTCTAGTAAAGTGTCTATTTATTGTATCTTAAAGTTTGCAATTAATCACAAACAACATAGAAAAGAATTCCAAATGCCAATGAACAATTCAGATTGAAATTAACATTTTTATGCTGACATTCCAGAAACATTTCTAAACAAAAAATTTTTATTTGGTCCTCATGTTATTAGTGAATTTCAAGAAATCCATGAAAGTCATTAAACAATCAAGGTGTGGTTCAACAACAAGAAAAAAAAAAGTCCTTAAGGTTTGATTTAAAATGTTCCTGAGTTAGAAAAGGGCAAGTTAGATTCAGGCAAGCTAAATATCTTCAATGTCTCTAAGATCAAAGATTAACGGGTAGGAATTCAACAATAAAAGTAATAGGCACACATAGGTATTTTGGATTTTGGATTGATTCTAATGGATGCAAACTCCTTGTATTCTTTAGCCAAGAAAATATAAAAGGTCAGGTCAGCAGCCCTTTAAGGTTTCTCGGTACTTTTTTTTTTTTTTTTTTTTTTTAATTCTAGATCCATTCCTCCAAGGCCCAAAATGAACATAATAGAAAGAGGAAACAGAAACTTTCTTTGGGCCTTGTTTGAATTTTCATTTACTACTTTCTGATGTATGAGACTTCTTCTTGTCCTAGAAAAAAAGAAATGTGTTTTTTGCCCATTAAATACTGGAAAATAACTGTGTAATAAGGAAGCATTAGCAATATCTTAATGATCTTTAGTGCTGAGAGGCATAAATCCTCAAAAACAATAACAGCAGTCAAAGAACAGTGAGTCAGATATCAAAGATCTATATTGTCATTAATACTCTAAGGTAAAAGTTGACTCAAAATTCAGAGATAATGGATTGATGTTAATCCTATAAATAGTTCAGACAGAATTTCTTAACATAGTGGGCTGCTGAATAATGGAAAAAAAAATTGTCAAAAGCTGTGATAGAAGTGAGCGTGAATTATTCTGACACATTTTTGGAGGAGAGAATCGAAAAGTTGCAGTTGTGAGGTAGACTTTCCAGGATGATAAATGGTTACATAGGGATTGATTTAATTGAGATGGGGATGAAAGCAATGTGCTCCATTAAAGGGGATTTTTTTTCTTTTTAATAGGAAACACATGCTTTAAAGCGACATACTCTTCTCCCTTTAAAAGTTTGTTATTAGTCTTAAAGAAGTACTATGATTAAGTTATATAATTGACCAAAATAAAGACAAATTTAAGGAATTGATCATTTTCATGTCTATATTTTGAAATTATTTCCCTTATTGCACTATAAAGAATGTTCCCCTAAAACCTTTTTCTGTTACCTCATTGTTGTATGATGACTATGTATTTTTGAAAAGAAGTCCAGAGGATCTTGGGATTTGGCAGGTCCTATTTTACTGGAAAATTTCTGAATAAAGACCCTGTCTGTTTTTTTAATCCACAATCTAGCCAACTTGATTTTTTAATAAAGGCCATTCTCAAAAGCTTAACTTCTAAGTGTCTAATATTTTATTTGGGATTTCTTTTTCTTTGTTTGTTTGGTTGATTGATTTTTTTCCCAGAAGGATGGGATGCAAAAATTTGTTAAAATGTAAAGTCAAAGAAAGATTATTATTGACTTTAGAAGAAATGTACTGATAATATCACAGCTCTTTTGAAGTATATTATTGAAGCAGGATCACATATAAACAGACAGACAAACCCTACATTTGAAAGTAGGAGGAGAAAAGAATGGAAAAACACTATAAAAAGCTGATATAATAAACATTTCTAGCTGAACTACACATATTTAAATGCCTGCAGTATTTATTTCAACATATTTTTCATTTTAGTTTTCTAAAGTGGATTAGATGAAGGATAAAAATCTTTTCTGGTTGCTGTTACTTGCAAACTATAGAGTGATCAGGAAGGTAATACTGTCATCTCAGAGATTTAATTATTATTGATTCAAAATTACAAAGTCATGCTATCAAATATATGGTTATCTTCTGTAATCTAGGCATATTATACTTCTAGTCAACTTTTCTTTAAAAGGAGGGAACAAAAAGAAGAAGATTTTCAGGACATCTTCAAATACTTGTGAGTCAAACAAGAAAGTAAGAAAAAAATAATTATTTTGCATTTATTATGTACCAGATTTGGGCAATTAAATAAACAGCAAGCAAAGCACCAAACCTAGAATCAGGAAGATCTGGATTCAAAACCAGTCTCTAATACTAACTGTGTGACCCTGACAAGTCACTTAATCCTTTTTGCCTCAGTTTTCTCAGCTGTTCAGTGAGCTGATGAAGGAAATGATAAGCCACTCCAGTATCTTATCAAGAAATAAAAAATGCATTCAGAAACCATCAGATATGACTGAACAAAAACTGAATAACAATATGTACCAGATGTTATGTTGGGCTCTATTTTAACAAGCACAAATTAGAATTTTTTCTACCCTTACATAGCTGACAATATATAGGGAGAGATAAAAGGCATGCATATATATGTACAAAATACATTCAAGATATCCTGTGAGGGCTGAAGAGATGGGAAGCATCAGGCATCATATGGTAGGTGATGTTTGAATGGAATCTTAAAGAAAAGTAGGGTTTGCAGGAGATAAAGGTAGGGAATTCAGTATCAGTTCAAAGCAATGCCTTACTTTAATCTTATTTTTTTCTCTTTAAGTTTTATTCATCTTTTCACAAGCAATAAAATGGTGCTTAAATCAGATCCCTTCAATAATGCCTCCATGTTTAATCATAATAATAGGCCATTTGACATAGAAGTTTATTTTATAAAGTATTTTTCTTACAAAAGAAACTTATGAGATGTTACAGAATCACAAAATATAGAATTGGAAAGGATCTTTGAGTTCATATAATCCAATCCATATACCAAAAGGTTACTCAATACAATAAATAAATTATTAACTAGTCTCTGCTTGGAGAACTCCAAAGAAGGGCTATCATTTCCTATGCCATTCTGTTTTATTACAATTCTAATTGTTAAGAACTTTTATTTTGTTTTCACTTTCTTAAACAAGATTAATTTCTTCCTTGCAACTTTTATCCTTTTATTCCTCTTGATCCTGTCTTCTGATGCCAAATGAAGAAAACACTTGCAATCAATGTTTATGTCTCCTATGAATCTTCCCTACACTAGACTAACTTTGCTTAATTCCTTCAAACTTCCCTTATATAATATGTACTCAAATTTCTTGTTGTCGACAGCCTCTGGACTTCCACTAGCTTGTCAATATCCTTTCTAAAAAAGAAGTATCTTATACTGAGCACAATACTCCAGAAGATTATGATGAGAATTAAGTACAATGAAATTATAACTTCCATTATTTCTGAAAATTTGCTTCTATTGTTGGAGCCTAAGATTGAATTGATTTTACTGAATTCCCTATCATACTGGTGACTCAATTTAAACTTGGAGGCAACTAAAACCCCTAGAAATAAATAGTATTACTTGTAAAATTTTCTCTTTTTTTTGGTGCTTGAGAGTTGATAGAGGATTTCATACTGAGGTCTATTTTATAAATAAGAAAAACTAGGGATCAAAAAAGTTATGCAATTATCCCAGATCTCAAAACCAAATCTCCTGACAATATCCCTACTGTTCTTTCCATAGCATCTGTCAGATAAATGTTTTTGTTGGGTAGCAAATTTATTTTTTGGCATCTGTTTCCTATCTTCTTCCCTTTCTTGGAGATTCATGGGGAAGGCATTATAGACACCTTTTCTTTTAAAGGAATGAAAATATAAATCTAAATACAATTGCATATGACTTAGAATAGCTTGACCTAATGAGGCTCCCACACAACCTGTATGGTCTGTAAAATCTGTATGTGGGGGAAAACTTGATGATGCCCTGCTTGGTAAAAAGGAATAGAGAAGCAAATAAAAATCCACTTTACTTTATAGTTCTTCTTGCTACCATCTTTTGGCAAAGGCCTCCAATCACATTGTGGGATGTATTTCCATATCCCACTGAAACCCATTATCTAGTTATTATTTATCATATCAAACATTTCCTTTTAATATGTACTTCAATGAATTTTCTTTTTTCCCTTCCCTTTTCTTACCCACTACTCTCTATTTTCTCTGTTTCTATCAACTTATACAACCCTTGGGGAAAATGGAAATTGTTTACAAGGTGTAATTGATGCTAAAAAAAAAAAAAGAAATTAGATCAAAACTTCATTGTAGGACTTTGATCAAGAATATTGTAAGAAATGTAATTAACGTATCACACACACACACACACACACACAAACACACACACACACAAAATGAAAACAATTCTTCAGCTCTGATTTCATTTAGTGAGCCAGTTTTGTTTTCAGAGAAAACTAGAAATATTTACAGCAGTAAAACATTGAAGGGATGCATTCTTAGAAAGAATTTCCCTTGATCAAAATTGATCAAGCTTTTTCCATAAGGGACAATCATTTTTGATTTTGATTCATAGAGTGAAAATTACTTTCCTTTGTCTATAGGATAAAGTCCATATTCCACTATGGATCTCAAAGTCTTCCATAATTTAGCCCCAATTTTACTTTATTTCAGGCTCTCTCCTATGAAATCTCTATTTTTACATTCATCTACTTATTATCCATATTTTCTTTTTTTGAAAGTGCTCCTCTTCTCCATCTTTTATTTTATGAGGCAGTACTTCTCTGGGAAACGAGAAAATATGAAAGTTATATATCTCTAATGTAATATATTTATATATTATTTTATACTTGTAATATATAAAATAAAATTAATGTGGCAATATTTTTACTTAAATATTTTTTCAAAAGAATGATTGACAAATTGGAAGGTACATCTGGAGATTATTGATATAAAAATGAATCCACAAAATTTATAAATATATGATAAGTACAGTAATTATGTATATATATATTTACATAGATATGATGATTTTAATTTTGATAGTTATTAAAACTGCCTTATAAGACAGAGTATATACATAATTGGTATGCATTCTTTTTTATTATAGCTTTTTATTTACAAAACATATGCATGAGTAATTTTTCAACATTGAGCCTTGCAAAACTTTCTGTTCCAACTTTTCCTCTCCTTCCCCTCCCCCTCCCCTAGATGGCAGGTAGTCCAATATATGTTAAATATGTTAAAGTATATGTTAAATACACTATATGTATACATGTTTATGCATTTATCTTGATACACAAGAAAAATCGAATTTAGAAAGAAGGTGAAAATAACCTGAGCAGGAAAACAAAAATGCAAGCAGACAATACCAGAAAGAGTAGAAACGCTATGTTGTGGTCCACACTCATTTCCCATAGTTCTTTCATTGGGTGTAGTTGGTTCTCTTCATTACTGAGCAATTGGAATTCATTTGGATCATCTCATTGTTGAAGAGAACCATGTCCATCAGAATTGATCATCATATAGTATTGTTGTTGAAGTGTACAATGATCTCCTGGTTCTGCTCATTTCACAGCATCAGTTCATGTAGTCTCTCCAGGTTTCTCTGAAATCATCTTGCTGGTCATTTCTTACAGAACAATAATATTCCACAACATTCATATGGTATGCATTCAGTTTAGATTAAGCCTCTACCCCAACCATTCCAAGTATCTGAAGTACTCTTTTCCTAAAAATTCCCATAGTGCTTCATGTTGGCATTTTTTTTTAATCTACTATAAATTGTTTTATATAGATTGTAATCTTCTTGAAGTCAGAGGCATATATTAATTTTCTCTGCATCCTTTAGAGTAAGCACTCAATAAATATTTGTGATGATGGTAGTGGTGGTTGTGGGGGTGGTGTGTGTGTATGTGTATGTATGATTGCATTCTCATTTTATTAGTGATCTTATGAAATTTAACTATATAACCTCATATAAAATTCCACAAAGATTAAAACACACAACTAGAGCTTATAACAAGATCAGAATGAGCTGGTCTTTGTACCAAATTGCCAAAAATTAGGAGGCGTGATAGTACTTATAATTCAGCAGAAAAAAAACAAACAAAAACCCCTGGATTTATCACCTAATTAGCAAGAATATTTGATTAAATATGAATGTAGCTTAATGGGTTCTTTCTTTTGCCACTTGAAGGGAAGGATAACCATCAACAGGATCATGAAAAGCATTGTTCTCTTCCTCAAAGTCCCTGGTGCCGGAAATATTTCCATAATCAAATATTGGTCCTTCCAGCAAGGTCACTATATCTATTCGGTTGATTTTTGTCCAGATAGAGGTTAAGACATCAGTTGTCGCATTTTTTCCATCTCGGGTAACCCATTTTTTTAATAACATGAAGCTCTGAGCAATTAAAGAATTGGGATTTTCTACACGGATTTGGTTGATTTCATCCACGGAAAAATTCAGCTCTCTCGCCAGTTCTGTCCAGCTCAGCCCCAGATGATCAGCCACAATGGCCATCCTGATATCAGTCCATTCACATGGACTTTGTAGACTCATTCCAGGCTCAGTCAAGTAGCTATAGTGGGGCCAACGATGCAAAGCTCTGGCGACGATCGGCTTTCTCTGTCTTTTTTATGGGTAATATTTAAGTTGCAAACGGCCGTTTGGGGCAGTCCTTTCATTCATTGTCTTTGGTTCTTTCAGAAACGACAGTCGGCCGCAGGGCCATATTAATTACCTTGTAGCACTGCCCTAATCGTTGGCTCAACAATGTCTTTTCAAAATGTCTTCCATAGTCTAAATTTTTCATCTCTTCCCAGCATATGCACAGACCTGAATTGTGGTTTCTCCTCTGAAAATAGGGCTCTTGTATTTTGAAGTTTATCTCTCTATGATCTTTCCTCAATTTCTATGTGTTTAAAAATGTGTTGAAAATGTCTTTTGTGCCATTTGTCTGGACATATATTTTACTCCTTGCTCCAAGCACCAGAAAAGTTAGTTAAGGCTCTATAGCTAACACAAGAGAAATAAGAATTATTAAAAACTCCTTCACAAGGAAAATCAGCCTAGTGTCATCCATATTTTCAGAAATGTTTTATCTCCTCAGTAAAAGGGATTAATACAAAAAGAGAAGATATGTAAGTAATTGTAAAATATTTTTCCACTATTTTGTGTCATTTACCACATGTGTTTATATACCTATATAATTATTCAGTGTGAAAGTTTATGTCAGTATGATTCAAACTTCTAGAAGTCAGAAAGTTCAGAGTTGTGATTCCCATAGCAACCACAATCCCACCCCTTTGTTTTTTATATAGAATTTGTATAACTGGAAAAGTTGTTAAATTTTATATCTTAATATAAACATGCACTCATGTTGAGTGTCTTTTTATAGTTGCTTTGGGGACCACAATTTTGAATTTCCTGATTTTCTTTGCATTTGAATTCTCAATTGGAATATTGCAATGACTGAATTTTCCCCATTTTGTTGAAGCAAAGACAAAAGGAAAGATAATAGCAATTTATCAAAAATTCAAGTAGTCCCTTTTCTGTATTGTTTCTTGACTACAGAAAATAACTAAAGAAAGACCAGGAAACTGTATATTTTTTTCCTAACAAAACATACATTGTTAGAAAAAGAATAATTGATTAAAATGGCAATTTTATTCAAATTAATCTTTGTTGTTTATAATTACCTTTAAGTGATTGTATTTTACTCTAATTCCTAAAGTCAAAGAATAGCTAAGATTAAAAGAGAAAACCAGAAAAATATTCAACTCCCATAGGATCTTAGATGTAGAGCTGTAAAAAACAAACAAAACAACAACAACAAAAACCTTTGAGGATCATTAAGCCTAAACTATTTACTTTATAGATAAGGAGACTGATGTTCAGAGAAGTTAAATGATTTATCTAGTGCCATACAGCAAGACTTATGGCAGGATTCTCTCAGAGTACCTCCCCTCACACACCCCACATCCTCAGCCCCACCTATCATACCCCTTCCCTTTGGCTCATCATTATGGAAAATGGGTACTCCCTAAGTGATAAAATTGTGCCTGTATTTGTTTTAATTTTGTTTTTCTTTTTAATAATATATTTAAGGAAACCAATACAATTAAATACAATTACCATAAACAATCTGACTTTTTATTGAGATTTAGTATGTGAGTTTTTTCAACATGCAAACTTGTTTTCCTTTTAAAACAAGTACAGTCTTATGACATGGTTTCATAATTGCTGAAATATGAACTCTATAACCACTTAAACAGTAATTATCATAATAAGGATATATTTTTTTCAAAAAAACATATTATATAGCCCCAAAATATAGCTTGATAGAGATGTCTGCCTCACACTCAAGGAAAAGAGGTTTTATGAACTGTGAAACCATACGCTTCCTCTATAAAATGTTCCTCACAGTTATTTTAAAAAGCATCCATATGACAAAAACCTTAGTGTCATTCCCACCCCATATTTTCCATAATTTTATATCTATTCATAAAACATCCCTCAAGATATTCTTCATCAAATTATAGTTACAGAGTAGATTTTGTGAGGTCATTACATTACCCCATTCCAGGTAAAAACACACTTAAACCATCCAAGAACAATGATGGGCTGTCCTCCAGAGACTCCAGAAAAGAACATTTTGGAGTTAAAATGACAATGGTGACTATGCCAATATTGCATATAAGAATATCAAAAGAAAGAATTCTAACAGGAATAATGACTATTCACTTTTCTATAAGCTTAAGGGCAATCTATTTTTTTTCCCACTGATAGTGAAAGAGAACATATGAATATGTCCCTGGGCCTGGTTACTTATTATCTTTAAGAAAGGAAGACATTTGTACTTCTCTTTGAATGTCTAACTAATTCTTTGGACATTGCAATAGCCTAATCTCTCTCAGTGAAATTCAAAGAATTTGGAGATTTCTGAGGATCAGATTTACTGGATGCAGTCTAATCCTTTTGATAACCTTGGTAATTATGATTTCCAATTAAACAACTGTTTTCTAGATTTAATTGCTAACAGATTGTCTGTAGTTTTCTGTCAACTTTTCTAATGAGTGCATGAAATCACAGGACCAAAAAGAAAGCATTACCCATAAAATCTTATGTTTCATTTTCAGGAGGAAAAGTTATTTATTTAAGTTGCTGCTTGGTTATTGTGAAGTAGAATGGGACTTGATGAGAGTTGATGAATGTTCTGCAAGACAAAAAAAAGGAATGCTCTATATTGCCATAGTTGTGTTGTAGGAAGAACTAACATATGCAAATCCCCTCTCCCCTTTTCCTCTCCCACATAACTCTCTCTCTCTGATTGATATTCATCATTATCATCTCTGGGTAATAATTATCTACAGTCAGAAGGTTTCCAAGCTTCCATACTACTGTGCTGCCAAATAGATGCTCTTAAAGCACAGGTCTAAGCTATGATTTAGAATATTCTCTTCATTCTATTCAACATATATAAAAATCCATTTCTCATCAATATATACTTTCAAAGAAATTTGAACATTTTTTATGTCTATTATGCATTCCCTTTTCACCTCTGCCTTCAGAATTCTTGCTTTCTTCAAGACAACTCCAATATAAAACTTATCATAATTCCTTTATTATTTAATATCTATCTCTTGGGGAAGGTCTTTTTATATTTCTAGTATCTTTTTTATTAATTTTATAATTATAACATTTTTGACAGTACATATGCATAGGTAATTTTTTTACATTATCCCTTGTACTCCCTTCTGTTCCAAAATTTCCCCTCCTTCCTTCCACTCCCTCCCCTAGATGGCAGGCATTCCCATATATATTAAGTATGTTATAGTATGTCCTAGATACAATATATATGTGTATTTCTAGTATTCAGTGTTCTACACATATGTTATAAATTTGTGTATCTCATATTTTTGTTGAGCTATTACTATTCTTCTTTGCTCATAGAGCATAGTACTTTCTTTGATGTAAGCATTCCATGCTAGGCAGTCCTATACCAGTGTCTCTCATGTCTCACAATCAATTCCAATGTTATTCAATGAGATCTTGAGAGTGTCCTTGTAATTCTTCTTTGGACCTCTTTATGAATTCTTCTTTTGTGTGAAGTCCTCATAATATTTATCTTTTAGCCATATGTATATATGGCATTTGAATAATGTGGCCAGTCCATCAGTATTGGGCTACCTGCAGTAGAGTTTGAATACTTGGCAGTTTAGCACGAGATACAGCTTCAGTTTCCAGTTTTTTATCTTACCAATTGATCTTTAGAGTCTTTCTATGACAATTCAAATGGAAGCAATTCAATTTTCTAGTATGGAACTGATATACTGTCCAGGCTTCACAAGCATAAAACAAGAAAGTATTGTGTTATAAGAGCAAGGCAAAATTACCATAACTCAAAAAATGTGATATGCACACATTTGGACATCTCCATTCCAAATGTTCATATGGACTATTTGTGCCCCACCAGTTGTAGAGTCTTCCAAGATCATATTGTTCCAATCAATCATATTCAGGTGTACTGCACATTGACCCTTTCATAATGGTTATCATTTTAGCCCTCTTTAATTATGGACAGCAACTAACCAAAATGTGCTATTTTCCCTAATGTAATGTAAACTTCTATATTCTATGAACTGTTCAGTTTTTGTCATTTTGTGCCCAGTACCAAAAATCTAGGAGGCATTTATAAATTCTTACTTTATAAATAAATGAATGAATGGATTTGATAGAGCAATGCTTGTGATAGGCTTAAATGAAGTTTCTCTCTGTGAATACTGCTATATTGTGATTGGTGCTTCTGGAAGGCTTCCAGAATCATTCCTCCAAATCTTCAGAACAGTTTAGAAATCTGATCTTTTTCAGATCCAGTGTGATCTGGGTTGAAAAGCAATCCCCGCTGCCTCTACACGGAACTCTTGAACAAGACTTTTCATAACTCACTGAAAAAAGGATGGCAATACCATGAATCTAGTCACTCTTGAACAACACACTTTGAGTCACTGTTTTGTTTTATTTTTCCTAATATTAGTCACTCATCTATTCAAGAAATCAAAGCAAAAAAGTAAATTTTAACATATTCTATGATCATACCTGACAGAGGAGATTAAAAAAATGAATAGGGGAATAAAAGGACCTCCATCAAACTGATGTTTCTTAACATGGTTACAGTTGCTACTTGTAAAGGGCTAGAACTCAGCAAATGCACTTGGATAATGGAGTACGTGAGATTAATTGCCAATTGGACGGTTCTCTATTAACTTGTTTGAAGGTTGACCCTCCCTAACTGACTCTCTCTCGTCTCTCTCTCTCTCTCTCTCTCTCTCTCTCTCTCTCTCTCTCTCTCTCTCTCTCTGTGTGTGTGTGTGTGTGTGTGTGTGTGTTTGAGGGAGGAAGGTGTGTGTGGAGATTGCTAGATTTAATCCCCTGACCTTGACTGTAAAAGATCAAGAATAAAGACGTTTAGTGATCCTGACTCCTGCTGATTTCTGGGAAGACAGAGTTCCAGCAGCTACTTATAACTAATTTCTCTTAGATGTAAAAAGTGTCACTTTCAAAAAGAACATGCTACTTCATTCAAGTAAGAGTGGCCACTCAGGGAACTCTATCAGAGAATTTTAATTTGAGTAGTTTGTAAAAATAATTTCTCCAGGTCATGAAGATTACTGCCTCAAAAGCACAGCTCTGTCAAAGACCTTGGCAAGGCATCAGTCCTTGAATGGATGTTTACCTGAGTTGTAGTTGGTCCAGGGAATATGTTTTCCTAACCTCATGATGTTGTGGACACCACCATAGAGTACAATTTAAGCTTAGTGATATATTAATAGACAACAAGATAAAATTTTTTGAAATCATGGGGGAAATTAATAACGTAAGGCCCCACATCTATTAAAATTATGGACTTAAAGTTATCAAACAAAAATCAGCCTAATATTTCTCAGTAAAACTGCATTTTTCTGTAAATTGTGATTTGCTATCTGTTTTCTTTAACTTTTATCTTTGTTTATTTTCAAAGGGTTTTAGATATAAAATGAGAGGAAGAAGTAAAAAGCTGTACACTAAAGTACATTTTGGCAATTTAAATGGGAAAAAAGTTCACTTTATATTATTAGTGTAAACATTGAATGTGAGAAGGACACTACTCTTCTTTTTTCTAGTTTTCACATTTTCATGTTCCTCTATTTTGAGCTGTCTAATTATGATGCCTTGTTGGCTTCTCTAATTATTTCTAAGAGTTTCAAAATAGCAAAAGAGAAAACACTGAAGGAGAAAAAAGAAAAGTGGGATATCATGACCTTCTCCTAAGCCTTTTCCTAAAAAGTCTTTTCCAGATGACTAATTTACTCTCTACTTAAAACATTAAGATGTATTGCTCAAATGTTTCTGAAATGGAAAAAAAAAAAAAAAAACAACTCCAGGGTTAGCTAATGTTTGATATTTTCTATCTTTGTGTTTCATTTGGTTCATTTAACTAATCAAGAACTGATTTTATCTCAATCTACAACACATTGTCTGATCTTGTGTATAAATCAGTTCAAAAAACATATTATTGGCTTAGTGGGGCTGGGTGGAGGATACAAAGGTAAAATATAATGCAGCTTCTGCCCACAAGGTGTTTATACTTTACTGCACATAGGAAACATATTTAAATACACATACACACACACACACACACACACACACATTTAAAGAAGGAAAGATAGGGGGAAAGATGATGAAGTGATGTAGGGAAATTTGAACATGAAGAACAAATATTTTGCTTGGGGAGTGTTAGGTTCTTACTAAGTGCTAAGAAGGTACTTAAGAATTCTCTAGTTCACACCCTTGGTTCAGCCTTTAAGGGGAGTTTACCCCTTTGAACTTCTGAGGAGGAGTTTACATATAAAAAGGAGTTTATACAACCTTTAAAAGGAGCAAGTTCATTGGTTGAAGTATTTTTCCCACAAGCCCCTGAGTTATCCCAAGCCTATTCTCTGGGAGGATAAAAGAGGGCAGCATTGGGTCTGGAGTAGTTGAGTCTGGGCCAGAGTTGGGACGCTGGCTTGGAGGAGGAGTCTGGATTGGGGAAAGACAAGAGCTGGAGGAGATTCAGAGCTCCCAAGAAACCTGCTCACAGAGAAAAGATTTTATAGAAAAGAGATCTTCTCCCAGAGAAGGATTACAATTGAGAGACAACAAGACCTTGACAGGGAAGGTGAGCAAAGAAATAGATTAGGAAATGACTGACCTATACCTTGAAGGTAATGGAAGATTGTAAAAAGCACAGATTATAAGTGATTCAGCCCAAGTATGAGGAGTAGCCTATACAAATATATGGAGGTAGGAAATAAAATATAAAGTTGGGTAAATAGTCCAATTTAAATGATAAATAGAATACATTAAGGGAAATAATATGTAAGTATTTATAATAGTATACCTTTAATCTGTGTTTCTTCAGTCTTCATCTCCAACATTCAGCTTGAGTAGCAAATGATGACAGACACTTAGCTGAACAGCATGATGGGATATGATTCATCATCTATTCACCCAAGTATTTATTGACCTCAATAAATGAATTATGGTGAGCAATACAAGCTCTTTGGGCCTTTAAATCAACCAAGAAAAATATTTTGCAAAATCCCAATTTCTCCACATAAATGAAGTGATCTCTATTCATATATCAGGGCCAATTTAAGCTGAAGCAAAGGAAGTGACTTCCTACATAGTAGGAGCTTCAGGAAATAATCTTTTTCCCAAAATATTACTCTCACCAGTCTTCTACAGAGCCTAAAATTTCACCTTTAAGGATCAATTACTTCAAGTCTCATTCCTCTATAAAAATGAAATTATGCTAGATGGCAAAATTATTTTAAGCCAATTATGTCACTGATGTTTGAGTATGATTTAATATGTCCAACCACTTTCTCTTCTCTTTAATCTTTCATTGTACAATTAATAATTATTGGCAAACACAAATTTTAATAAACAAACTATAGAACTGTGAAGAGAACTGTGAAGTGCTGTTGCCCTGAATTTTTTAAAGTCTATATTAAATTGAATAAGGTAACAAAGAATGTATTTTTGTCCATTTCAGAACTGTGTATGTGTGTTTTATTGATACTTTTTTCTTTCTTTTTCCTCTTTTTGGCATTACTCACTAACTCAAACCTGATCAAATGTCTACACCCCAAATGGACATCCTTCCTTATTACAATTCATGGGACAATTTTCTAAACACTTCCCAGTTCAGCCTTTAGGTTGGATATGATGCAAATAAGTGTAGATATTTGAAAATGATGGTAAGATGCATTCAGAATATGGAGTACCTCCCAGTATAAGCAGGTCTAGATACAATGCCATACAATGCTCACCTGGGGAAATGAACACTACCAGGAGGTAAAGAAATGCTGAAAGTGGAGGGAAAAGGGCATCAAAAATGAACTGTATCTACTTAAGTGTTGTCCAGTGAAGCTTAATGCCATCAAGACAAATAGCATCAAAAAAGAATACTACTATCCAATCATAACATTTTGAGACATTTTTTTCAGAAATTTCTTTCTTTTCCCCATGACTACTCTCTGTCACTCCCTCCCTTCTCTTCTTTCCCCAACTCTCAGTACTAGTATTTTAGAGTAACTTATGGAAATGTCATGGTAGCAAACCCATAGTTTTATGCATCTTAATAATTAAAAATTGAATGTTTACTGGCTTTTGAAGTCTAGTTTTCATTATCTTTTCAGATCTTAAGATGGTCAATTCTTTTGAGAGTTTAAAGTAAATAATAAAGCTTAAAGTTCGCTTTTTGTTTGCTTTTCATGAAGGGTATAAATTTAAATAACTTTGAAGACCACAAAGATACTATCAAATCACAATCAACAATTACATTTTGACTGAAATAGTTTACATTTAAGTTATTAAGTATTTTTACCCTTTAAGAATTATACTTGCATATTTCACATAGTTTATAATTTGAATTCCTTTATTAGTACTGTCTTTGTGGTCAGTTAAATGAATTTGAATGCAGGGGCAGAGAAGAGGAAAGTACTTCAATTAAAAAGACAGAAATGCTAGATAATTTAGAGAAATGTTTCCTTCTGCCAATTACATTTCCTCTGCATTGAAATGAAGAATCTTTCATGAGTGTAGAAGCACATTTCTATATATCGAAGAGAGAATTTGTTGTATAATAAGAAGGAAATTTAATAATTGTATGAGAAATTTAAGTTTCTAACCCAACCTCTGCCACTAACTATAAAACCTTCTGGGCCTCAGTTTCCAAAACAATAAAATAAAGGTTTCACATTATATAATGCCTCAGAGCATCCAGTTTGAGATATAATAGAAAAAAACTCTACAGTTACAGTCCAGAAATCTGGCTTCAATACACATTGTCTATGAAACCTTTGGTTACTCTATAACTGCTTTTTGAGCATCAGTATTCTCTTTATAAAACAGAGATGATATTTCTGCTAACTACCTAAATATTTATATGTTGCTAATTTTTCTTAATCCATTTGGCAACATATTTACCCAACTCTTCTACATGTGACAGTAACTCTATTTTTTCCTTTTTATTTACAAAACATATGCATGGATAATTTTTCAACATTGATCCTTGCAAAACCTTCTGCTCCAAATTTTCCCCTTCTTCCTCCAACTAACTTTCTTATATGGTAGGTAATCTCATACATGTTAAATATGCTAAAATAAATGTTAAATCCAATATATATATACACATATTCAGGTATCTTGCTCTACAAGAAAAATTGCATCTAGAAAGAAAAAAAAAACACCTGAGGAGAAAAACATAATGTAAGCAAACATTAATAGAAAGCATGAAAATGCTATGTTGTGGTCTACATTCTGTTCCCACAGGCCTCTCTCTGGTTGTATATGACTTTCTTCATCACTGAACAATTGGAACTGGTTCGAATCATCTTATTGTTGAAGAGAACCATGTCCATCAGAAATGATCATTGTATAGTCTTGTTGTTGCTGTGTATAATAATCTCCTATTTCTACTCATTTCACTTAGTAACAGTTCATGCAAGTCTCTCCAGACCTTTCTGAAATCATCCTGCTGGGTGATTTCTTACAGAAACAATAAAATTCCATAACATTCATATAGCATAACTTATTCAGTCATTCTCCAATTGATGAACATCTGTTCAGTTTCTAGTTTCTTACCACTACAAAAAGGAGTGCTACAAACATTTTTGCATATGTGGGTCCCTTTCCCTCATATATCTATATATATATCTATATATCTATATATCTATATAGATATATATATAGATAGATAGATAGATAGATAGATATAGATAGATATATATAGATAGATATAGATAGATATATAGATATATAGATAGATATATAGATAGATAGATATATAGATAGATATAGATATAGATATAGATATAGATATAGATATAGATATAAATATAGATATAGATATAGATATAGATATAGATATAGATATAGATATAGATATAGATATAGATATAGATATACCCAGTAGAAACATTGCTGGGTGAAAGGGTATGCATAGTTTGATAATTTTTTGATCGTAGTTCCAAATTGTTCTCCAGAATGTTTGGATCCATTCACAATTCCACTAACAATGTATCAGTGTCCTAGTTTTCCCACATCCCCTCCAACATTCATCATTGTTTTTTCCTGTCATTTTAGCCAATCTGAGAGGTGAATAATGGTATGCCAGAGCTGTCTTAATTTGTATTTCTCTGATCAATACTGACTTGAAGTACCTTTTCATATGACTAGAAAGTTTCAATTTCTTCATCTGATAATTGTCTGTTCATATCCTTTGAACATTTATCAATTGGAGAATGGCAAGAATTCTTATAAATTTGAATCAATTCTCTATATATTTTTAGAAATGAGGTCTTTATCAGTACCTTTGAATGTAAAAATGTTTTCCCAATTTATTGCTTCCCTTCTAATCTTGTCTGCATTAGTTTTGTTTGTGCAAATTTTTTAACTTAATATAATCAAAATTATCTCTTTTGTGATCAATAATAATCTTTCATTTTTCTTTGGTTATAAATCCCTTCCTCTTTCACAGATTTGAGAGTTAAACTATCCTTTATTCTTCTAATTTGTTTATAATACCATTCTTTATGTCTAGCTCATGAATCCATTTTGATCTTATTTTGGTATATGATGCGAAGTGTGGGTCAGTGCCTAGTTTCTGCCATACTAGTTTCCAATCCCCCCTTTTGTCAAATAGTGAATTCTTATGCCAAAAGGTGGGGTCTTTGGGTTTGTCAAACACAAGATTACTATAGTCAATGATTATTTTGTCCTGTGAACCTAACCTATTCCACTGATGAGCTACTCTGTTTCTTAGCCAGTATGAAATGGTTTTGATGACCACTGCTTTATAATATAGTTTTAGATCTGATACAGTTAGGCCATATTCATTTGCTTTTTTCCCTTTAATTACCCTGAAATTCTAGATCTTTTATTATTTTTCCAAGTCAATAAAATGATTTCTTGGGAGTTTGTTTTATATAGCACTAAATAAATAGATTAGGTTAGGGTGTATTGTCATCTTTATTAATTTCCTTCTATTTTTCCAAGAACACTTGATATTTTCCCAGTTGTTTAAATCTAACTTTATTTGTGTTTTATAATTTTGCTTATATAGATTCCCAAATATTTTATACTATCGACAGCTGTTTAAATGGAATTTCTCTTTGTGTATTTCTTGCTGTTGGATTTTGTTAGTGATGTATAAAAATGTTGATGGTTTATGTGGATTTATTTTGTATCCTGCAACTTTGCTAAAGTTGTGGATTGTTTCTAGTAGTTTTTAAATTGATTCTCTAGGGTTCTCTAAGTAAATCATCATATCACCTGCAAAGAGTGATAATTTGGTTTTCTCATTACCTACTCTAATTCCTTTAATCTCCTTTTCTTCTCTTTTTGCCAAAGCTAGAATTTCTAAAACAAAAATAGTAATGGTGATAGTGGGCAACCTTGTTTCACCCCTGATCTTATTGGGAATAGTTCCAGTTTATCCCCATTACATATTATGTTTGCTGATGGTTTTAAATAGATACTACCAACATTTTAATGAAAAGTCTATTTATTACTCTTTAGTATTTTTAATAGGAATGGATGTTGGGTTTTATCAAATGGTTTTTCTTTTTTTTTCTTTTTTTCTTTTTTATTTTTTTATTCATTTTTCCAAATTATCCCCTCTCTCCCTCTACTCCCTCCCCCCGATGGCAGGTAATCCCATACATTTTACATGTGTTACAATATAACCTAGATACAATATATGTGTATAAATACCATTTTCTTGTTGCACATTAATTATTAGCTTCCGAAGGTATAAGTAACCTGGGTAGATAGACAGTAGTGCTAACAATTTACATTCACTTCCCAGTGTTCCTTCTCTGGGTATAGTTATTTCTGTATATCATTGATCAACTGGAAGTGAGTTGGATCTTCTTTATGTTGAAGATTTCCACTTCCATCAGAATACATCCTCATACAGTGTTGTTGTTGAAGTGTACAGTGATCTTCTGGTTCTGCTCATTTCACTCAGCAACAGTTGATTTAATTCTCTCCAAGCCTCTCTGTATTCCTCCTGCTGGTTATTTCTTACAGAGCAATAATATTCCATAACCTTCATATACCACAATTTACCCAACCATTCTCCAATTGATGGACATCCATTCAACTTCCAGTTTCTAGCTACAACAAAAAGAGCTGCCACAAACATTTTGGCACATACAGGTCCCTTTCCGCTCTTTAGTATTTCTTTAGGATATAATCCCAATAACAGCAATGCTGGGTCAAAGGGTATGCACAGTTTGACAACTTTATCAAATGGTTTTTCTGCATCTATTGAGATAGTCATACTTTTTTTGGTTAATTTGGCTATTGATATAGTCAATTATGCTAATAGTTTTCCTAATATTGAAACAACCCTGCATTCCTGGTACAAATCCTTTTTGGTTCTGTTGTATTATCCTGGGGATGATTTTCGGCAATCTCTTTGTTAATATTTTATTTAAGATTTTTGCATCAATATTCATTAGGGAAATTGGTCTATAATTTTCTTTCTCTGTTTTCATCCTACCTGATTTAGGTATCAGTACTATATTTGTATCATAAAAAAGGAATTTGGTAAGACTCCTTCGTTCCCTATTTTTTCAAATACTTTATATAATATTAGAGTTTATTGTTCTTTAAATGTTTGGTAGAATATACATGTATATCCATCTGTTCCTGGAGATTTTTTTCTTAGGGAGTTGATTAACAGCTTGTTTTATTTCTTTTTTCTAAAATGGTACTATTTAAGTAATTTATTTCCTTTTCTGTTAATCTGGACAATGTATATTTTTGTAGGTATTCCTGCATTTCACTTAGATTATCAAATTTATTGGCATAAAATTGGGCAAAGTAATTCCTACTTATTGCTCAAATTTCCTGTTCATTGGTGGAAAGTTCTCCATTTTCATTTTTGAAACTAAGAATTTGTTTTCCTGTTTTCTTTTTCTAATCAAATTAACTAAAGGTTTATCTATTTTGTTGGTTTTTTCATAAAAGCAAATTTTTGTTTTATTTATTAATTCAATAGTTTTGTTTTTTTTTTTTAGTTTCAATTTTATCTCTCCTTTAATTTTTAGAATTTAAAATTTGATATTTGGTTGGGGATTTTAAATTTGTTCTTTTTCCAGCTTTTTTAGTTGCAAACCCAGTTCATTGATTTTCTCTTTCTCTATTTTATGTAAGTAAGTATCTAGAGATATAAAATATTCCTTTATTACCACTTTGGCTATATTCCACAAATTTTGGTATGTTATCTCATTATTGTCATACTCTTGGATGAAATTATTAATTTTTTTTTCTGACTTGCTGTTTCACCCATTCATTCTTTAGGATGAGATTATTAGTTTCCAATTACTTTTTGGTATGTTTTCTACTGACGTCATATTGTATGTGATTTTGGTTGCATCATGATCTAAAAAAATACATTTACTATTTCTGCCTTTCTGCATTTGATTTTGAGGGATTTATGCCCTAACATAAGGTCAATTTTTGTCTAAATTCCATGAACAGCTGAGAAAAAAGTAAACTCTTTTCTGTCTCCTTTTAATTTTCTCCCATGAACTATCATACCTTGTAAAGTATGGGCTAGCTCCCTGAAGGGCCTCAGGGTCATCCAGAGTCGGATAAATCAAACTTCTTGCCCATTAGGGGGAGAAAGTGAAGGAGGCAGAGAAGCTGCCATGCAGCTTGTCAAAGATGTATCTTGGATTCTGGAGTCTGGAGTCTCCAGTTTCTCTCCTCCTCTGCCAAATGACTCTGGCTTCTTTCCCCCTACCCTCCAATCCTTGCCTATGATTGTCTCAGCACCAAACATTCTGCAAGCACCAATGGTAAGAAAAACCATCACATCACCATCTCATCTAAATATGTACATAGAGCCATAATTAGCCTTCTGTGCTAGGTTATCTGATTCAAGCATACCTTTTTGGAGTTTCAGCCCTTTATATCACCTAACTTTTCTGACATTCTGTTTATCTCCTTAACTTCTTTCTCATTTATTTTGTTGTTCAGTTTATCTAGTTCCAAGAGAAAAAGGTTGAGATCCCCCCTAGTATAGTTTTGCTGTCTATTTCTTCTTGCATCTCTCTTAACTTCTCCTCTAGGAATTTCCATGCTACACTTGTTGCATATATGTTTAGTATTGATATTGCTTCATTACCTATGGTACCCTTTAGTAAGATATAGTTTCTTTCCTATCTCTTTTAATAAGATCTATTTTTGCTTTTATTTGATCTGAGATCAGGATTGCTACCCTTACTTTTTTCCTTCACCCGAAGCATAATATATTCTGTTCCAGCCATTCACCTTCACTCTGTATGTATCATTGTGTTTTAAATGTTTTTTTTTGTAAGTAACATATAGTAGGATTCTGGCTTTTAAAGCAGTCTGATCTCTGCTTTCTTATTATGGGGCAATTCATCCCATTAACATTTCTATACTCTCTCAGTAGTTCCATCAGTTCTCTTGAAATCAATTATCCTCTCTATGAAGAAGAGTACAAGATCTGTATATGTAGTCATATGGATGATGAAATTAAATCTTGGAATTGTGACCAAATAAAAAAAAACCTTATAAAGAATTTAAACTAAGTTAAATTCCAGCCCATTTTCTTTGCAGGTATGGACAAGGAGTAGATCCATTGCTTAGATGATCTAAGGCCGGGGTTAGTCTCTCATTTTAAAAGATCTATCTCTCATTATAACATTCATTCTTTTCATTAATTGTTAACCAAAAAGAGTCGATTGTCATCCTTAGGAATACTCATTCCTCCAAAAACATATAAGCATTTAGTGGGTCCCCTAAGGGGTCTTGGGCATTCAAGAGTGCAACTGACTCCTATTATTAATCTGCTGGCATGATTAATATGATGAATAATCACACAGAAACTATGACTCTCAAACTTTTTATATGTCACACTAATAATTGCTGAATGAGTGGTTATTGATGAACTAAAGATGAAAACTTTACCAAGAATGTTAATGTATTTCCTTGAAGAAATCCTTCTGTACCACAGCTTCAAACATTAATTTCCCAAGGCTAAATGGCTTTATTACCCAAAGTCCAATGGGAAGAAAATATGATTATTTTCAGTATAAAATATCATCTACTTTGACTATAGGAACCATGTATAGAGACTTAAGATTACAAACTGGACTCAGAATCTATTTATTAAATTTTTAACCTCATCATCTTAAGTACAAATATCTTTATTTATTTTCCAGGATGTTTTATTTAACTTTCTGAGAAGTCACAAAATATTAGATTTATGGAATAACTTAGGACTATGTGATCCACTTAATATCTGAAAAAGAATAACTTCAACTGTTTCTAATATCCACCTAGTTTACTTTGGGATAATTCCAATAAGTAGGCAATATTTCCTTTATTAAACATAAAATTGACTGTTTGCATCTTCTACTTACTGCTCTTAATTCTTTCCCAGAGTAAAGAAGAACAAGGTTACATTCTAATTGTAGGTGACATTTCTAAAGTTTCTAGTAGACAGCTGTCTTGTATCTCACAAATTTTCTCTTTTACAGGATAAAAAATTATCATATCTTTCTCATTTGGCATGATCGCCTGGTCTTTCATCATCTGGATTCCTCTATTTTGATCCTCTCCATATTATCAATGTCTATCCTAATTTATGATACAGAGATTAAACACAATACTCTAGGTATAGATGACCAAGCCAGAAAACACCGAATTTATCATCTCTCTTATATTAGACATTAAGATTCTTTTTACTGTAACTTAAAGTTGCTTTTGCTGTTCTAGCAGCCATATTACATTGCTGACTTCATCTTGAGTTTATAATACTTCCATGCCAGATTTTTTCAACCTCACTATACTTTCATCTACCAATGTTCCCTTTATCTTATACTTCTGGAGTTGTTTTATTTCATTTCATAACCCAGGTATAAATATCTCACCATGCTTTTTCCTGTGATCTAGCAATTTAATAAGAAAGAAGCTCTACTTTAATATTTCCATTGTTGAGACTGTCTAATTTTTTTTGTTAAGCATCATATAATCAGTAATACTAAGCAGGACATAAGAAAAATAATATCTTTTTCATACATAATAACTTTTGTAGATGTTAAAAGGCAGAGATTTTTAGAAGCATATGGTTTAATTCAATATTTATTTCTAAACTGAAGAGAACCCTTAGCAAATTATGCCAATTATTTATTATCAATACTTTTAATTATCAATGACTTATGCTACAATAATTGTCTGATATTATCCCATGAACAAAGCACAGTCATAGAGGAAATCACTATCTAATAAGTTATCTTCTTCACCATTTTCTCTAAGCAAACTAACAAGCATGATTTAATGCTGATCACATATTGAGTTTGTTTCTCTTAACTGTATACTCTTTTCAGACAGAGGGGAAAGATTAGAATTGGCATTTCTTTTTCAGCCCTGGGTAATGGCGTATTACTAGAGTGCCTGAATACCAGGGCCTGTATATTTGAGAGAAAAAAGTAGAGATAAAAATAAGTGCAGCAAAACTGTGGATTAATACCCAATGTGTTTGTTCCCTTGTTGGAATCAGCAGGTCAGCACATCCTTAGAATATAGGTTCTTCTTTCCATATTTTCAGGCAAATATGTTTTTTTTTTAATCTTTCCCCAGGGCCTACTATAAATGTTCTTCTTCATTTCCTGAATTGATTTTCCTTTATTGGTAGAAATGAAACTTTATTTTTTCCTTGTTGGCTTGGTTTTCTAGATTTTTGTTTTACCAGCTGGGAAATAGTTTCTCTCTCCAAGTGCTATTCATTCTTTCACAAGCTTTGCCCAATTGCCCATGATTTGCAGTTCTGACATTCAGTTTATCCTTCTTGTAGAGTATAACACAAAAAGTTTTTATTAGCACTCTCTTAAGGAAATTGGAAAAAAATATGAAGCTATCACTTTGGTAATAGATAGCCTTTTTTGGACAATCCAGATAATAGAGGCACAAAAGTTTTTCTACCCAGAAAAGAAGGAATTTCTACTTAAATATCCCAGTAATTACTTCACTTCAGTTTGTACATATAGAAAAGGCAATTTTTTTTCCTATCTGGAATTTTTATGTAATTTTCTTTGTTTTTATTGGGGATTTTGGATTTTATTTTTTGGAAGTATCAGTAGTCCAAAGGAATCAAAGACAGACTGGCATAATGAATAGAATGTATCTTAGGAGTAAGGAACACCTTGATTTAAGTCTAGCCTCTGAAACATACTGACTATTAGACTGACAAATCATCTGACCTCTCAGTCTTCCCAGAAAATTTTCTAAGACAAAGAGATTTACTTTACCAAGAGTGTCCAAAACAAATGAAATCACAGATCTGGCTCAATAAATAAATGACAAAAAGCAAATTAATCAATAATTATTTTAATATTATTCCATGCCACCAACAAATATTTACTGAGTTG
Organism: Sminthopsis crassicaudata; assembly: GCF_048593235.1. Taxonomy (NCBI): domain Eukaryota; kingdom Metazoa; phylum Chordata; class Mammalia; order Dasyuromorphia; family Dasyuridae; genus Sminthopsis; species Sminthopsis crassicaudata. Next base: position 493,091,522 of record NC_133617.1, on the reverse strand, counting down.
AGCAGGGTTATAGTCTAATTTATTTTAACTCTGTAACTATGTTGAATATAT